>NC_051388.1:60672617-60675117 GCF_015228065.2 Penaeus monodon | reverse complement strand
TTATTTTTATTATTATTATTGTTATTATTATTATTATCATTATTATTATTATTATTATTATTATTATTATCACAGATTTCATCATTTTCATTATTGATCATTACGGTCGTTATTGTCGTTTTCAACATCATCATTATCATTATCATTACTATGCCCACGAGTATTCATATTAACACCATTAACTAGAGTAAGTCTTGGAAATATACCATTCTAATATTTTTTTTTTTTTTTTAACAATAAAGAAGCCTGTTTACTTTACATTGATTCTACAAACTGTCTTAATTATTCATAAATAAAAAGCTGAAACCTTGTGTGGAATCAAAATGACTTGCACCAGATTGCTTAATCAGAGCAAAAAAAAAAAAATATTCGAATCATATTCAAAACAGAAAAAAAGAAATAAAAGAAAAAAAGAAGAAAAAAATATAAACGTGCGTGAATCATAAAAAAAAAAAAAAAAAATCACGGACGATTAACTGCCGAGTGAAAATATCATAAAACAATTACACTGAAATAAAGTCATGGGAATGAATCCCTATATCTCTGTCTTGCTGATGCCAACCGTTGCTTCTCCTAAGACGCTCGTAAGACATTACATACACCCATCCCTGATTGGTCAAGGTTATACTCAAAATTTCCTTTCCGCCACGCGATTGGTCCGTGAAAATAAAAGGGAGGAGCTGATTGGCTGCTAGTTCAAATGCTTGGTTCGGTCTGTACAGCCCCCTCCTCCTCCTCCTCCTCCAACCCCCCCCCCCCCCTATTCTATACTCAACTCCGCCCCCCCAACCGCCCTTTTCCAACCGCCCCCGTCCCCCTCCCCCTCTCCTCCCCCCTTTACCCCCGCCAACCCTCTTTCCCGCTACTTCCCGATTCTATTGAGGTGTCCTAATAATTTACACACTCTTCATAGACCCTTTTTTTTCCTTTATTTTTTATTTATCTGACAAAGTTTGTGAAGAAAATCCTCAAGTGCTAATTTTCATACTACCCCAAGCTACGTCAAACCATTCCCACCGTCAAGTGTTCGTTTCAATTCATGTACTTTTTTTTTTCAATTTCATATCTCGCTCTTCTATTGCCCGGCTATTTTTTTTTTCTTTTTTTAATGTACATTTCTTCAATCATCGTCTCTCAAAAGAGTTATTAGCGGCCAGAAATCCTAATCAAACCTGATGAATAAAAGCAGACGGTCCCCCAAAAATTTTACCGACATTTTAGGGCGCAGCGGGCCAGCGTTTCGAACAAAATGGTCGCTAATGAGATTATCATTTTTTTTTTTCCACAAACTATCACCACGAATTTCTTCTACTATTACTCTAGGTGGTATTCTATTCTGTTCGGTTTTCTTTATGCATATCATTTTGTTTTAAATACTATTAATAATACCTCTGTCACGTTTGCCAGTCATATCATTACCTTTTAATAAAAAAATTTTTATCGTTCTTTTTTTTGTCCTCTTTCTTTCTTTTGCAAGCTTCTTGTCCCTCGGTTTAACTGACACTGGAAAAATAATTGTTATATACTATTTTAAAAGAGAAAAAAAAATATTGATGTATGATACTCCCCCCCCCCCCTTTCCACCTCTCCCCTCTTCCTTGTTTTCCACAAATACTTTGCAAAAACTTATTAGCTTCCTCCATCTCTCCTCCCCACCACTTCTTTACATTCATTCAGCCGAACACTCAGGTTTCCTAAGTGTATCAGTATTACGTAAAAGAAAAAGTTGAAATAATAAAAAAAAACACGTGTATAAAGAAAATATAAAAATTAAAAAGACAGAAAAAAATATCACACCTTTCTTTCCGATTATTTTACAATGCATAGAACCCCCACCCCCACCCCCTTCCACCTTTTTCCTTCCCCCCCTTCCGTCCCCCCTTTCCTCTCCTCCTCTCCCCCCTCCTCTCCACCTCTCCCCCCTCCTCTCCTCCTCTCCCTCTTCACTTCTCTCGTTTAGTTGTTGTTTCTCTTCATTTCCTTCTATTTGGCGGTGAATTTATGAAAAGATTCTTGACGAGGAAAAAAGGGAAATATGGAGGGGGAAAAAAACTCGTCTTCTCTTTACTTTCTTTTATTGTCCTTTTATCTCTCTCTCCAACTTTTTCTCTCTTTTTCTTCCTTCTTCCCTTCCTCCCTCTTTTCATTCCTCTTTCTATCTCTATCTCTATCTCCATTTTTCATTTAATTTCCTTATTTCTATCTTTATTTCCTTGTTTGCCAAAGTCACTCTGCATCTATACTTGCATTTATTAATATATGCCTATATCCATGTATATCCCTGTAAAAAGTAATATGCAAATATGAATATGGAATTGCAATGATTAAGTAAAAGTAAATAACACAAAAACATAACATTCATTACATAAAAACAAAGAAAGGATAATTATAAATATGATACGAAACATATTTAGAAACAAATGTTTAATGATTTACAGTTACAGTCATTATAACAACAGCGTTAATGATGATAATGATGCTGATGAGGATGATATAAAAG
>NC_051388.1:60657617-60660117 GCF_015228065.2 Penaeus monodon | reverse complement strand
AGATATCTGCAATTTGATTGTTATTGTTTTTGTTATTATCATCATTAGTAGTAGCAGCAATATTATAATTATCACTGTCATTATCATTTTCATTATTGTTATTATTATGGTCATCGTTGTTATCATTATTTTGGTATTGTTATTATCATTATCACTATTTTTCATTGTTATCATTATCATTTAAATCAGCGCCGTTATCATTATTTTCATGATTGTTATCATTATTATTATCATGGTATTTATCATTATCATTTTCAATGTTACTATTATCATTATCATTATTATTACTATTATTATCATCATCACCATCATAATCATCATATTATTAATATTAACATTATTATTATCATAATCATTATTATTAGTGTTAACATTATTATTATTATTGATCATCTTTACTATTACTATTATGACCCTCATCATAATAGTTACTATTGCTGTTATCGTTATTATTACTATTGCTATTATTACTATTATCATCATTATCAATATTATCATTATTATTATCTTTTAATATTATTATTATTATTATTATTATTATTACTATAAATATTATTATCATTAATATTATTATTATTATTACTATTACTATTGTTATTATTATTATTATTATTATTATTATTATCATTATCTTTTTTATTATCATCAATTTCATCATCATCATTCAATGCATTATTACTGCATTATTGTCCTAACATTATCATTATAATTATAGTCAGTGATATCAATATTTTAATTTTCAACTGTGATATCATCATGATTATTGCAACTGTAATTTTTATTTTCATTTAACTAGCCCCATTGTTATCATTAATAGCAAACGTCAACACCAACATTATTTATATCATAATCTCGATTCACATTTTCACTCTCATCACTCTTATTCTTAGCAAAATTTGTATTTTATCATTTTACTTATCAACATACGTATCAAGTATATGTATTTCTGTAGTTTTTTTTTTCTGTTGTTGTTGCTACTAATATTATGATTATAATCATAATATTGTTATATATCAATGTTTATAGTCGAAATAGGGAAATGTAATGTTTTTACTTGTTCTGTTGTGGCTTCCTAGATGTTAATTTAAAATGTGTTTAGTAGTAAAAACTGTTTAAGAAAACTATACTATGGTTGTTTATTTATTCATTTCACATCGTGCTTTTTTTTGTTTGTTTGTCTGTTTGTTTTTCGACAAGTTCAAAAAAGTTGATACTTCAAACTCTATTTTTTTTTTTTACATGAATAGATTATTTATTGCATCGTTAACTTTTTGCTTTAAACTTAACCAGACGTAAATTCACTATTCATTATAGTATGAAATATCTGAAATAAAAAGATAACTAAAAAGATATACAGTTGTTCGAAAATAAAATAAATACTTTCTCTTGAAATGTATTGAATGAAGACTTTATTATATAAAAAGACGTTAACGATATATGATACTGATAAGATTCCTGATATCAGTAATGCTTGTAACGATAATAATGATAATAATAGCAATGATGATAAAAAACAATTATGGAAAAAATAATATAAGAAAGCATGATAGCGATATATAAAAAAAAAAAATGAAATAAAAAACGAAATCAAAATGAAATAAAAAATATTATCCAAAAATAGTAATTAAGCCATATGGCTCGACAGCAAATGTGAATCCACGAAGCAACCTATATCCATCACGGCTTTTAAGTTTGTACTTGGAAAAGAATAGACCCATCGTTGGAAATATACAGTGTCATAACGATCAGTTCAAAAGTATCCGCATCATATATGTGTCCTATCACAACGACTATTAAAAAGAATTAAGGTCGTAGATATAGGAACGCGTACGTACATGAGCGTTATAGTATATGTATTATACGTATATACTCACATATACGCACGCGCACACACGCACACACACACGCACACACACACAACACACACACAGCCCACACACACACAAACTCACAAACACTCATACATTACACATACAAACATATACATACCAGCATATATACACACATTCAAATGTAAGCATACGTACACACACGTACACGTAGTAAATATAACGAAGTTGCTATTTTTAAACCACACAGATGCCGACGGAAAGTCTCAAGAGGTGGGGTGGGGGGGATAGTGGTGGGGGATGGGGGGGGGGGTTCCAGTGCAAGGGGGGGTTGCGGGGGAGGGAGGTGAGGGGGAGGGGGAAGGCAGGGGGAGGGGGAAGGAAAGGGGAGGGGTGAGACAGGAATAAAAGAAGGGGGGGGAGGGGTGTAAGAAGTTATTAATAGTGTCAACGAAAGATTTTCGAGTTTCAATGAAAGGGACGAATTGCAAGTTACTTTGTTCGTTTGCAATATTCGTTATCGTCTCTTGCCTTATTTATTTTTGTTTGTTTCTGTTCTTTCTTTCTTTCTTTTCCTGGTGTTTATTTTTTTGTCTTTTACTTTATTGGTCTTCTTTTTTAACAGTATTGGTTTTCTTGCCATTTTGTCAGTAGCTTCAATTTGTCGATTA
>NC_051388.1:60602617-60605117 GCF_015228065.2 Penaeus monodon | reverse complement strand
GAGAGAGAGAGAGAGAGAGAGAGAGAGAGAGAATGGGTAAGTTGTTGGCACGGAGTGTGTGCGAGGAGGGAGGATGGGGAAGAAGAGAAGAGGGGTGACTGACAGACACTGACACGCTAGCACAGAGACCTTCCCAGACGAGCATTCAGACCGCTATGCAATGAGAAACTACCAAAGCAAACACACAAGCACTGCAATGAAAGACAGAAAACCAAGAGAGAGAGAGAGAGAGAGAGAGAGAGAGAGAGAGAGAGAGAGAGAGAGAGAGAGAGAGAGAGAGAGAGAGAGAGAGAGAGAGAAAGGGGGGTTAGAGGGAGGAAGGGAGGGAAGGAGAGAGGGGGGGGGAGAGGGAGGCCACAGAAGGATAGACAAACGGATGATAAAGCCTGCACTATAGGAAACATAAATCGCATAACAGGAGTGAGGGGAGCGAGGGGGAGTCTGCTCTCATGGCCAGGTATGATAACATTCACAAAATATTCTCTGAGTGCGAGCTTACAACGCTACGCAATCTTACGAGACTTCTCCGGCCACTCGTCGCCTGCCCGCCCTCCCCGACCCAAGTGTCAAAGTTCATAAAAACGGCTGCGGGAAGGTAATGCACAAGCCTATAATCCAGCATATAAAAGGGTTACGGGCCCCCTCCAATGCAGTGTCGGGGGCTGGCGAATCGCGCGGTAGCAGCCGTGTAAGCCAGTCACCCGGTATGCGCATATTGAGATGTCTCCAACACACACACGGAGCGGCCGAGAGAGCCTATGTATTTCTACGATTGCCGATTTTTCCCCGGCGCAGCGAAGGAATCTGGGAAGGATTTATGCTCCCCGAAAATCCCATAATTCACGAGCTTTTCGAAGGTATAAAGTAAAGTGGAGATAATTGGAAGACGAAAGAAAGGGAGATATTTTTCTAGTTTGGAGCCGACATCGGTTGGGTCTCGCGCCGGCCGAGTCTGGCCGCCATTTTGTGGGCGCTCCCTCACCTGCCGTCCAGAAGTCGCCCGCCCCCCCTTAAATTTCCCGTAAATATAGCTTTATTCTCTATGATTTTCATATGATACCTTGTAAATTTAGTCACGCCTAATTGTTGCATCTATAGACCGTGGATGGTGCCCTTTGCGCTCTGACGGCCGGAGCAGGCCGCGCGGAAGTGGATAAAGGACTCTGTATATTGCATATGTTTATTAGCATACCCTCTATATGGTGCCTCGCTTACCAGAATTAAGGACCACGTGTTGAGATACCTCCCGCTTGATTCTGTGTACGAATGAGTGTTGCAGGTTACTAGCAGGAAGAGAAATATCTAAAGATTACTAATCATTAACGTATTAGTGACCATGGCACAAAAAAAAAAATTGGTAATGCTCATTCATTACTGTACATGATCATTTGTGAACAGCAAAAATATATCTTTGAACGCATCAGGCTTCATAATCCCAGAAAGAAGCCCGAGGTAAAATTATGATGGAGCTGAACCATACATGATAATAACAGACAGACTTTTACAGTTTAACAGCATTAATACACACATAATAAGCATATAATGGAATTAGCAATGAGTTGATCCTTACACGCTTTATGTTTTTTTACTGTTTTTAATAAATTATAATGATTTCTTACCTCAAATGCTGTTCAGAACTACAACATTTAGCAAAATGAAAATACCCTGTTCATCTCAAACTATAAAATTAACCTGCGGTTGATATTCAGATATGAATAGTTTCTTTCCTTGATTTCCTCATCTCGCTGGGGAAAAAATAATAATCTTATTTTGAAATAGATTAAAACTCCATAATCTACATAAGCTCCATAATCATGTAGACATATCAAGTTAATCCGCCTACATGATTTAATTCAGAATTACCTACGGGAGTTATATATAGCTAAACAAAACGTTGAACTAAAACTATCTCTGGACAGCGATCAGTTTCTCATTTCGAATATTTAACTTTACGGATATATAGTTTTGTATGAAAATGTGTTACAGTGAAAGATTATCGAATGTATATGTTAATGCTTTCTTCTTCTTCTTCTTCTTCTTCTTCTTCTTCTTTTATTTTTCTTCTTCTTTTTCTTCTTCTTCTTCCTCTTCTTCTTCTTCTTCTTCTTCTTCTTCTTCTTTTATTTTTCTTCTTTTCTTCTTCTTCTTCTTCTTCTTCTTCTTCTTCTTCTTCTTCTTCTTCTTCTTCTTCTTCTTTTCTTTTGATTTTTCTTCTTTTTTCTCCTTTGGAGTAAGTGAGGGGCGTTGGAAAAGAAAACAAATCTTGAATAATATTAATAAAACCGTAATGCACATTGCAAGCGGAAAAAGAGAGCCATAGTCCTATATTCATTAATCAGCTGAGCTGTTAAAGAATTACCTCACAGGGAAATGAGAGAAAATTAAATTCTTTGATTAAAAAGGGAAAAGACAGCCAGCGTCTTCAAAATGGTGGGGGTTTGCTCTCCCCTTGCCGGCTCCACTGTCTACGTCCTTCGTTTGTTTCAATTGCTGTGTGTTT
>NC_051388.1:60582617-60590117 GCF_015228065.2 Penaeus monodon | reverse complement strand
TTTTTTTAAAATTGCTGTCAAAACCCCTAAAAGCGTAATGATAAAAGGATGAAGATTATGTATTAGATACCCTTAAAAATAAGGTTATCATGAAAAAAAACGTATTAAAATATAGAATAACAACGAAAATACGATTGAATCTAGAAACCCTTGGGGAAAACAAAATGAGATGGAATCGATTAAAAATAACTATGTGTGTGTGTGGTGTGTGTTTTGGTGTGTATATATATAATAATATAAAATTTTATATATTATATATATATATATATATATATATAATATATATTATATAATATATATATATTCACAAACAATACATGTGCGTGTCGTGTGTGTGTGTGTGGTGGTGTGATTGTTAAAATTATACATAATTTTAAAATATAATAATTATATATAATATAATATAATATATATATATAGATAGATAGATAGATAGACGATAATAGTAATTTTATTCACAAACATAAAAAGTGCGTGTCTGGTGTGTGGTGTGGTGGGGTGTGTGTATATGTATATATTTATATAATTATATTATATATAATATAAATATAATTAATAATATATATATGAATATCTCTCTATATAGATACATACATAATAATTTTAAATATATTTTATATATAATTTTTTAAATAATATATATATACCAAAAACATGGTTTTATTAGGATTATAATAAAAACTAATAATAATTAAATATATTAAATATAATATATAATAAAAATAATATTTTAGATAATAATAAAAAAACACCACAAAAATATTATATATATTATAAAAAAATAAATAATAATATATATTATAATATTTTATATATTATAAATAATATATATTATATATATATATATATATATACATTATAATTAGGATAAAATATATAATATATAAATAATATAATTATATATATATATATATATATTTGTTTTAATTTTAAAAAAATATAATAAATATATATATATATATATAATTATATATATATTTATAATATATATATATAAAAAAATTTATATACAACAAAACAACAACAAAAAAAAATTTATATTTTTAATTATATATTAATTGTATGTATTACTATTTTTATATATATAATATATATTATAAAAATATATATATATAATATATATATATTACAAAAAAAAAAAAAAATATTTTTTTTTTAATTTATATTGTGTTTTTTTTGTTTTTAGTTGTAATAAGGATTTTTTTATTATAAAATTTTAAACTTTTTTTATATTTTAATTATATTAGGGGTTATATTATTTTATCCTAATTAAAACATTATGTATTTTTTTTACAAATTTATATTTAAAATATATATTTAAATTTATTGATGTATCAATGGGTATACATTAAAATTATTAAATTAATAATTTTTAATATAAAATATTTTTTTTACCTTACAAACACACAACCACAACACAACACAAGAAAGCACTTAAGGGAATTATTTTAAAACTGTCACTAAAATTACTATTAAATTATAAATTAATAATATAAAATTTTTATTTTTTATTTTCTTCCCCAAACCAAACCCAACCGCACTGTATATTGTTTTTGAATAAATTAATATATATATAATATTTTTATATATATTTTAATAAAATAATAATTTTTAATATATATATTATATATTTATAAACACAACAGGGAAAAAAAAAAATAGTTTTTTTTATATTAAAAAGTCCCCTCTTTTTTTTTTCCCAATTTTTGTTAATTTAAAATTATTTCGTTTTATTTAAAATTTTAATACGTTTTTTTCAAAACTTATTTTTATTAAATATAAACTTTCCCCTTTTTCATTTGTTTAAATTTTTTTAAAGCAAATTTTATATTTAAAAAAATTTTTTTTTAAAATTTTTTAACAAATCATTTAAAATTGAATCAATTCAAATTCTAAAATTAAAATATTTTTTATATTTAAAAAAATACTTTTTTTTTTTTTTTAATTAAATCACAAGACAATAAAATCCAACAATTTAAGTATTTTAGTACAAAAGAAAAGAAGACTTTATAAAAAAAATGCCAATTAATTTTATTTTTCAAATTTAGAAAAGGGCGGAAAATTTTTATTTGTAATATTTCAACATGGGTTGGTATTTTAAAAAATTTTTTTTTTTTAGGTTTTTTCTGTTTTAAAACCCTTAACCAATTTTATTAAAAAATTAAATTTTCCAAAAAAATTTTTTTTTATTTTTTATATATATATTTAAATTTCCCCTTCTTTATTCATTTTTTAATTTTTGTATTAATATCTTTTTATTATTATATTATCTAATTTTATTTTTATAAAAATGTTTTTTATTATGTAAAAGAAAATAATTAAAAATAAATAATTTTGATAAAAATTTTAAAATTAAAAAAAAGACTTCTACCTTATTTTCATAAAATTTTTTTGATAAATAAAAAAAAAATTTTTATAAATAAAAATTTCGTATTATCAATTATTTTATAAAAAAACTTCTCTTTCTTAACATTTTTTTATTCTTATAATTTACCTTTACCTATTTTGTTTTTTTTTCATATTTCAATTACATGTATTTTTTTTTTTATTTTATTATCCAAATTTTAAATTATTTATTATAATTATCAATTAAATTTATTTTATTATTTTATTTTTTTATCTTTTTTTTTTTTTTTTTTTTTTTTTTTTTCTTTGACATTTTCAAATATTTTTTTTTTATTACATTTTCTTTAATTTTATTTTAATATAAAAAAGGTTTTTTTTTTTTTCTAATTTTACAGGTTTTTATAATTTTAATTTATTTTTTTAAATATTTAATATTATTTTCTTTTCAATTTTTATATTATATTTATAATATTTATTTATTAATTTTTTATTTTATATTTATTATTTTTTTTTAAACCAAAAACAACAAAAAAAAACAAAAACCCTTATTATTTTTATTTATTATTATTATATTAAATTTTTTTATTTTTATTTTATTTTTTATTTATTAATTTTTTAATTTTTTTTTTTATTAAAAAAAACAAAACAAAAAAATAAAAAACCCCAAACCCAACGCCCCACAACAACCCCCAAAAAAAAAAACGGGGCCACCCATTTTAAACCAAAAATATATTATATATTTTTTATAAAATAAAATTTGTTATCCCAATAATAAAATTCTTTTTTTTATTTAAAAGGAAAAAAAATATTTAATTGTATTACTATAAATAAACCAACACAAAAAAAAAAAAAAAAAAAAAAAAAAAAAAAAAAAAAGGCAAAAAAACCCACCCCCCCAAAAAAAAAAAAAAACACAAAAAAAAAAACAACAAAACCAAAAACAAATTTTATATAAATTGGGTTTTTTTTTTTTTTTTTTTTTTTTTTGGGTTTTTTAAAAAAAAATGTATATATTATTATTATATTATATATATATATATATATATATATTAAATACATATATATATATAATATTGTGTGTGTGTGTGTGTGTGTGTGTGTGTGTGGGGTTTGTGTGTGTGGTGTGTGTCTGTTGTGTGTGTGTGTGTGTGTGTGTTTTGATTTTTTTATTAAAAATATTATATATATAATATATATATATATATATATATATATATATATATATATATATATATATATAGAATTGTGTGTGTGTGTGTGTTGTTGTTTGTTGTGGTGTGTTGTGTGTTTTTTTTTTTATAAATATAATATATATAAAATTTATAAAATATATAATTTATATATATATTTATATATATATATATATATATATATATATTATATATATTTATATATATATAATATTAAATAATAAAATATTTAATAATTTACCAATTTTTAAATTTATAAGCTTTCATGTACATTTGTAGTCATAAGCCTTGTACCTTTATCATCTATGTAAACTTAAATTAAGCAAAATGTAATTCAAAAATATCTTAATGAGGGATTTTTTTTCTTGTAACCTTTTCAATGTGACACAGACACACACACACAAAACACAAAACAACACCACACACACAAAAACCAAAAACACACACACACACACACGCAGATACACAAAAGCGCGGACTTAAAATTTAATAACAATACACATGTTAATTCCGTCTGCGTCATTTGAATTTTAATAATAATGTGAATCTAATGGCACCATATATAGAAAGTCACGCAACAGGAATATACCTTAATGTTAAGCTAATCTTTGTAAATCATGTCAATATTGTGTAATATAATTTTCAATAAAATTCTAAACGTAGGTTACCGTGTTTCATTTACTCAGAATCAACTACAAATTTCAGAATCGATGTTATTGTTTCTCTTTCTAAATAAACAAAATAAGATGATTTTGCGATGTACTCTGGTATCAGCGAAATTTTGGATCTTATAAAAAAAATATATATATATCTCCGTGAAAACGATAAAATCTGAAATAAGGGTAGAACCCCGTAGACTTTTTCATCACATGGACAAATTCAGTTCCCCAAAGATGAGATAGCGATAATGGTAACTGTAATATAACAATAACAACAACAAATTATTATAATAATGATAATAATGATAATAATAATAATAATAATAATAATAATGATGATAATAATGATAATAATAATAACAATAATGATAATAATATTAATAATGACAGTATTAACAACCATAAAATAATAACAATAGTAAAAATACCAAAAAATGATAATGAAAATAATACTACTGCTAATAATAGCAGTACTAATACTACTAATAATAATGAAAATGATAATAATAATGATAATAATAGTAGTAAAATAATAGTAATAATAATTATAATAACAATGATAACAATAACAATAATGATTACAATAAAAATAATTATGATACTAATAATAATAACAATAATAATAATAATGATAATAATAATAATATAAAAAATAATAACGATAGTAATAATAGCAATAATGCTAACAAAAAATGACAACAATAAGGTGAAGAAGAAGAAATTATAAGTAATGAAAAAAATAAGTTTAAGAGTAAGGAGAAGATTTTTTATATAATTAATATTATTGATAATAACGAAATATTATTATAATTATTATATTTTATTATTATTATCATTATTAATATTAATGATAAAATCAAACGAGTATGTAAAGTATCTATTATTATTATTATTATTATTATTATTATTATTATCATTATTATTATTATTATTATTTTCATTACTAGTACATAAAAGTAACAGTTATGATAAAAACTATAATTACGATACTACTACTAATAATAATAACAATAATGATGATTATATCAACAAAAACAAATTAAAACAATGATAATTATAGAGAGTGGGGAAAATTATGATGATAATCATAATAAGAATAAGAGGAAGAATTAATTTTGCGACAATCTTAATTTTCATCTTCACAGCTGCAGGTAAATGTGGCTTACTGGTATTCGAAACACAGAGCAAGAAAGGCCGTAAAAGCAAAGCAGATTCCCCCGTTATATCTACCTTAGACTCCAGTGCTCTTGCAAATATGTACAAATCCACGCTAAATCTTCCTGACCTGTTCTGACAATTTCGTTAACACAATCAAATCTAACTCTGGCATTTTTTTTGGCGTTGAGAAGGTCGTCTCTTTCTTTTGTACGTCACAAATACTTAACTTGTCTCCGGATTTGATTGCTCTGTCGTGATTTAGATTAACAAATGGTCCGAAGAGCAACACACCAAGTATCTGTTTTATATTAGAAAAATACGTATTTAATTTTCATGGACATGTTTGAATTGTATTAACGACCATGGTGAAGATCAGCATTTGCTTCAATAAATTTTAAATATATATTTTTTAAATATAAATTGCTGTCAAAACCCATAATAGCAGTAATGATAATAAGGATGAAGATTATGATATTAGATACCCTTAATAATAAGGTTATCATAAAAAAACGGATTAAAAATATTATGAATAACAACAAACATACGATTTGAATCTAGACAGACATTGGGGAAAACAAAATGAAGATGGACATCTGAATATAAACATAACTTTGTGTGTTGTTCTGTTTTTTATATATATATATAAAATATATATATTTTATTATTTTTATATTTAAAATATATATATAAAAAAATAAATTAAAATAAAAACAAAAAAAACAGGGGGGGGTGGGTGTGTGGGTGTAATTATATTAAAAAATATATATATAATATATATATATATATATATATTTTATATATATATATATATATATAATAGGGTGTTGGGTGTGTTTTTTTGTGGTGTTGTGTGTGTGTGTGGGTGTGTGTGTGTGTTTACAAAAAAAAAAAACAAAAAGACAAACAAACCACACAACCCCCAAAACAAAAAAAAACAACCCCTTATATATATATATAATATATATATATATATTTTATATAATATATATATAATAATAATGATAGAGATATAAAATAGTAATAATAGATATAATATAGTAATATATATATATAAAAAGATATAATAAATATATATATTTTTTATATATATTTTATATATATATATTATGTATATATATATATATAATGATATAACACATCTAAACATTACAAACATACAAACAAAACACACACACACACACACAAACACAAATAATATAAAATATATATAATATATATATATATATATATATAATATAAATATATATATTTTTATTATAATTATATATATATATATATATAATAATTTATATATATATATATTATAGATATATATACATTTAAAATAAATATATATTATATATATAAATATATTAGATATATTATATAAAATATATATATATTATTTCATTTTATATATATATTATATATATATAGATATATATATATATATATATATAAATATATATATATATATTTATTATATATATTATTTATATATATATATAAATTTTTGGGGTTTGGGTTTGGGTTTTATAAAATTTTTTAATAACACACATACACCATGCATAAAATATATATATATATATATATATATATATATAAAATATATATATATATATATTATATATATATATATATAATATATATATAAAATATTTAATTATATTTAAAATTTATATATAAAAATTTTTCATAAAAACAAAACCAACACAACAACCCCACACACACCACACACACACACAAAAAACACATATATAATATATATAAAATAACAATAAAATACTCTCTATATATATATATATATATATATATAAAATATATATATATTATATAATATATTTTTATATGTGTGTTTTTGTGTGTGTGTGTGTGTGTTGTGTGTGTGTGTGTGTGAGGTGTTATATATATATATATATATTATAATATAATTAATATATTATATAATATAATATATATATATATATTAAATATATATATATATAATACCCTAAAAATTATATAATATATATATATATAATATTATATATATAATATATAAATATTTTATATATATATATAAAATATATATATATATATATATATATATTTTATAGTTTGTTTTTTTTTTTTTTTTTTGTGCTTTGTGTTTGTGTGTGTGTTTTTTGTATATTTTATATATATATATA
>NC_051388.1:60540117-60542617 GCF_015228065.2 Penaeus monodon | reverse complement strand
CTCTCTCTCTCTCCTCTCTCTCTCTCTCTCTCTCGTATTCCGGCCGACTTCGATTTTCGATAAATTGCCTTTCAGAAATAACGCCAAGGCAAAACAAAAGGGAGGGAGAGACAACAATCACCGCTGATTTTCGAGACAATTGTTGTGGACGATGACACATCTCAGGGGATGAGGGGGGGGAGAGGTGGAGGAGGAGGAGGAGGAGAAGGAGGAGGAGGAGGACGAGGAGGACGAGGAGGAGCAAAGGAGGGAATGGAGAGGAGAGGGGAAAGGGGAGAGGAAGGAGAGAATGAGGGAAGGAGAAGAGGAGAGAAACGAATGGGAAGGAGAGGGAGAGGGGCAGGAGAGGAGGAGGGGGGAAGTAGAAGAAGAGGGGGGAGGGGGAGGAGAAGGAGGAAGGATAAAACTGTAAAGGAAGGAAGAAGATAGGGGAGGGGGAGGGGGAGGGGAAGGGGGAGTGGAATTAACAGTGTAGGGAGGGAGGAGGTAGAGAGGGAGGTCCTTTGCATGCAGGGCGATAATAAATGTGGAGAAAAGGAAGTTTGATGACATGTGAAGGGAGCTTAAGATCAGTCGCGGTAATAGCAGAGAGATTGTTTCTCTCTCTCCGTCTGTCTATCGATCTATCTATCTGTCTACCTATCTATCTATCTATCGGTCTATCTATCTATCTATCTATCTATCTATCTTTACCGCTCTGTCTCTGTCTCTCTCTCTCTCTCTCTCTCTCTCTCTCTCTCTCTCTCTCTCTCTCTCTCTCTCTCTCTCTCTCTCTCTCTCTCTTCCTCTCTCTCTCTCTCTCTCTCTCTCTCTCTCTCTCTCTATATATATATATATATATATATATATATATATATATATATATATATATATATTATATATATATATATATATATATATCTCCCTCTCTCTCCCTCTCTCCTCTCTCTCTCTCTCTCTCTCTCTCTCTCTCTCTCTCTCTCTCTCTCTCTCTCTCTCTCTCTCTCTCTCTCTCTCTCTTCCCCGGTCTGTCTCTCTCCCTCTCTCTTCTTCATTCCTTCCACGTCAAATCACTCTGCTGGGGGCGGGGCAGAGTTGTTTCCCCAGGGATGAGGATATTTTCCCCCGCTGGCAGGGGCCATTGAGGAGGGAAGAGGGTAATTAGACGGGAAAATGCGGGTCAAGTTGTCTCGGTTATGGGAAAAATACGGGTCAGACTGTCTTGCTAGGGGAAAAAGGGGGAGAACGAGAGAGAATCAGACTGTTACGGCGGGCGGAAAATTTGGGCCAGACTGTCTTGGCGAGAAGAAAACCAGTCGAGTTCTAAGATTGAAAAGAAGAAGGGAAAAAAAACTGATTTTACTTCTTGGTGAATGCAAGGTTCACGTGACTCGCGGTTGAGGCAGACGATGGCAGGTGTCAGGAAAGGGAAGACGTGAACACGCTTGCTGGTTGTGTGTGTGTGTGTGTGTGTGTGTGTGTTTGTGTGTGTGTTTGTGTGTGTGTGTGTGTGTGTGTGTGTGTGTGTGTGTGTGTGTGTGTGTGTGTGTGTGTGCGGGCGTGTGTGTGGAGCTTAAAGCGTGTTTGCACTTTAGTTGAAAAAGAGAGTGAAATGCATTACAGTGGATGATACGAGGGTTGTATATCGTGTAGGCTTTTAGACTTTATCTTTTCCTTGTTATGATTAGTTCCCTTGTGCGTCTCTGCCTTTTTTTTATTCGGATAGTAATTCAGACTTGCTTGTGTTTCAAAAGGGAGTTTACATGGCACAGGGACAGGAAGCTGGTGCATCAAGAAGGGTTTCTGAACAGGTGCCAGAAGTTACCCCCTCCCCCCCCAAAAAAAAAAAACAGAAGTGAAATTTCTTGTTCAAAGAAATCAACTGCTCTCGAAGCTTCTAAAGTCATACTTTGGACATATTTACCTTTATAATTATGCAAAACAGTATATGGTCGTAAGGCATTCCTGCTTCATAATACCTTTTGTTGAAAGCAGTAGCGTAGTATATGTGCACGAGGGCACTTGCATCTTTTAAACGGATTACTTACTCAACATCTCTTGAAAATGGTATTGATTTATGTGAAATGACACAAAAATGAATAACTTCTTAAATGACTGCTACGTGCATCGTGAATGTATCATTCCTCCATATTCCCTTTTTCTTCTGTCAATTCTTCTTCTTCTCCTTCTTTTCCCCCTTGTTTCTTCTCTGATTCTTTTTTAAATCAAGCTCAAACTTGAAATTCTCTGCGTCTTTAACAACTGCCGAGTAATTTGTTTACCAATCATACTGCAGGGCTATTTCTCTACACCGAAATCTTTATCAAATTTAGGAAAGTCATTTTGGTATATGTTGTGACAACTAACGGACTTGTATTTTTGTTTTTTTTTTTCAAATAATTCATCAAAGGGAAGGAAAGGGAGGGGAGGGGGAAATAAAGATAAATGCAAGAAGTAGAAGATGGTAGAAGAAAGAGAGGAAAAGGAAGGAAAGGGTAGGAGAGAATATAAAAAAGTAAGG
>NC_051388.1:60532617-60535117 GCF_015228065.2 Penaeus monodon | reverse complement strand
CCCTCTCCCTTTGCTTGTAACCTGTTCCCTCATTCCCTTTTGCTTGCAACCCGTTCCCTCATTCCCTTTTGCTTGCAACCATTTCCCCTCCCTCTCCCTTTGCTTGCAACCCGTTCCCTCATTCCCTTTTGCTTGCAACCATTTCCCCTCCCTCCCTTTTGCTTGCAACCCGTTCCCTCATTCCCTTTTGCTTCAACCCTTCCCTCCCTCCCCTTTGCTTGCAACCATTTCTCCTCCCTCTTCCTTTGCTTGCAACCATTTCCCCTCCCTCTCTATCCCTTTGCTTGCAACTCGTTCCCTCCCTCCCCTTTGCTTGCAACCATTTCCCCTCTCTCCCCTTTGCTTGCAACCATTTCTCCCTCCCTCCCCCTTTGCTTGCAACCCGTTCCCTCCCTCCCCTTTGCTTGCAACAATTCCTTCCCTCCCCCTTTGCTTGCAACCCGTTCCCCTCCTTCTTCCTTTGCTTGCAACGCGCTCCTCTCCCTCTTCCTTTGCCTGCAACCCCTTCCCCTCCCTCCCCCTTTGCTTGCAACCCGCTCCCCTCCCTCTTCCTTTGCTTGCAACAATTTCCCCTCCCTCTCTCTTTGCTTGCAACGCGTTCCTCTCCCTCCCATTTGATTGCAAACATTTCCCCTCTCTCTCTCTCTCTTTGCTTGCAACCAGCTCCCCTCTCTCCCCCTTTGCTTGCAACCCGTTCCCCTCCCTCCCCCTTTGCTTGCAACCATTTCCCTCCCTCCCCTTTGCTTGCAACCATTCTCCCTCCCTCACCGTTTACTTGGATCCCATCCCCCCCTCCCCCTTTGCCTGCAACCCTTCGCTTTTCCTTCCCTTCCTTCTTTACTTCTACCCCCCCCCCCTGATCCCACCACTCCCTCACACACTTACACCCCCCCCTCCCTTCCTCCTCCCCCTTTCCCTTCCCCTTCCCAATCCCCCTACCCCCTACCCCCTTACCCCTCTCCGCTTTGTTATAGAAATCATCTACATATTTCGCGACGCCTTTTTTTCTCCCCCGCCCCCTTTTTTATGTAAATCCTCCCACAACATGTGCTTGATAATTGGAAGGAAACTGGACGGTGTTTTTTGGGGGGTTTAATCAGCTCGTCGAGTCGACCTCCTCCGCGACTGGCGAATCTGCTTCAATTTTTGCCTCATAGCTATGCATACGCTGGCGTGGATGCGACTTACGCCCTAATTCATATGCATCATTAGGGCTGCAAATGTGACGCGGGGCGCTCATGGACAGGCATGGCGATCGTGCGGACGAACGCCGATGAGAGAGACGTGGTGGGAGGGAGAGACAGATGGGGATGGTAAGGGGGGAGAGGGGAGAGAGGGGAAGGGAGAGAGGGAGAGAGAGAGAGAGAGAGAGAGAGAGAGAGAGAGAGAGAGAGAGAGAGAGAGAGAGAGAGAGAGAGAGAGAGAGAGAGAGAGAGAGAGAGAGAGAGAGAGAGAGAGAGAGAGAGAGAGAGAGAGAGAGAGAGAGAGGAGAGAGAGAGAGAGAGGAGAGAGAGAGAGGAGAGAGAGAGAGAGAGAGAGAGAAGAGAGAGAGGAGAGAGAGAAGAGAGAGAGGAGAGCGAGAGAGAGAGAGAGAGAGGAGAGAGAGGAGAGAGCGAAGAGAGAGAGGAGAGAGAAGAGAGAGAGGAGAGAGAAAAAAGAGCGTATCCTCGTGGCACTAATCTGTCAGCCGGGGATAATTGTCAATAGAAAGTGTAGTTAAGTGTAGTTTGGATGAGGCGAGAGAAATACGTCTTTCTCTTAACGGATGATAGGGAAAAAACAGGACTTTATTCGGATGAGCTTACACTTTGAGACTTCGAAAAGGGTTTCATTAATGGTATGCAAAATGGGCGTTTTTCTCACTCCTTAAAAAAAAGGGAGGGGGTGGTGTCATCTTAGATATCAGACGTCTATGTATTATCTATCAGCCATGTCACAG
The DNA here is from genome assembly GCF_015228065.2 of Penaeus monodon. Taxonomy (NCBI): domain Eukaryota; kingdom Metazoa; phylum Arthropoda; class Malacostraca; order Decapoda; family Penaeidae; genus Penaeus; species Penaeus monodon. Next base: position 60,533,178 of record NC_051388.1, on the reverse strand, counting down.
ATTATTTTATATCGCTCTTTACCCCATGCTGCCCCTATCGCATGTCATCTGTGTCATACGTCACTGCTGTCATACCTCATATCCATCATACACCATCTCGTCTGTGTATCATTATCAAGGTATGTTGCCTTTGCCAAACTGCTATTACACGTTTTAATCCCCCTATATACCACATGTTACAAGCATATCGCGATTTTTTCGTCACATGATAAGAAATAAACATACCGAGAAAAAGATCTAATCACACTTGCCCTAATTTACATAAAAGTTAAAGAAAAAAAAAACTAATAATAAAAAACGCACACTTTATTCTCCAAACAAGAAAAAAACAATAACAATGGAATATTACCCCAAAACATCAAAGCAGACACAGCGCTTCCCTCCCTCGGCGCCGGGAGAAACGGGGTCTAAGATGGCGGCTCTCCACAACAATAAAACCCGCCACAGTTCCCCCCGAGGGCCCCCTGAGGCTCTGTTTTTGGGCCCGTGAGCTTAATTCGAAGTCATCAGCCAAGCTCCATTTGCATATTTAATATTCTGTTTTTATCGGCTGTCGAGTAG
>NC_051388.1:60492180-60499680 GCF_015228065.2 Penaeus monodon | reverse complement strand
AATAATTATTCCGAATATTTCATGTATCAGTTGACGATATTGCACAAAAGGTGAATGGCATCTGATATCTAGAGAATTCTAATACATAACTAAATCACTTTGTTGGATATTCAAGCGATACATCAATGCCATAAAAGAAATAAATATAGAGATTAATGCAAAGAAGAGAGATTCTAAATCCCAAGATAACCTTGGAATAATTTTTAATAAGCACTTTACACAAAGATTTTATTTTTTCATTTTTCGAAACTTTTTTGATGCAACATCGATAGAGAAAAAAAACGTTGAACTAATATAGGTAAAGACAGATAGACAAATTAGCTAACGGCAATCTTACATAGATATGACACCTAAAAAAAATAATGAGAAAGACGATAGATACTAAATATACAAAAGGGGTTCTAGTATAACCTTACGAGAAAAAAAAACTTATCGTAGAAATGAACTGATATCTAAAAGCATTACATCAAAACCCGAATTAGTAGGAAAGGCACTGCAATAAGGCCAAATAAATTAATGTGGAAATGCATACTCAACATAAGGATCTGGAAGGAAGTCTTGATGGTCAAAAGGATTAAGCGAAAATGTAAATAAAAGTATATTATTTCCAGGGAAGAATATGGAAAGTCAGTCTCTTAGGATATCTTCAAATTAGAAAAAAAAAGATAGGTATTTCTTTTTTCTTCTTTTTTAGCGGGGGGATATATATTTCTATAAACCCTTAAGATGAGTTCGAACAGTAAACTAACAAAAAGTAAAAATATTCGTTGATTACATAGGTGAAAACTCATTTACTGCGTGTTAAGGATTTCAGTACAACTACACATAGCGGGCTATATATAGCCCATAACCTACATTGCTTTTTAAATTCACTGCATTTATATCATGAGAAAGCTAATATATAGCATACCTAATGCTTAACGTTTCTAATCACAATATAATCTACACCTAACGAGACTAATTACAAAAATCGAATAAATAAATAAAGAAATATATATTATACAAAGACCCTAATGTTATACAACGAGCCTAACCTGAGCACACCACACACGCTCTATATTATGAAAACATCTTCCTGTCGGACATCTGAAGTGGGATTACCCTGAGGTGTCTGCATAGAATTATTGATGACGTCTAGCTTTAACGTGTACTTCGCACGAGGTATGATGCATCTCATACTGACCATCGCCCCATGATGTCAACGTACGGCCAATTCCTGTCGCATTCAGTCCACGGGGCTATTAGTATGACTATTACTGTTGAGAATCATGTGTCGAGAACATTTAACTGTATGTCATGAGCTAATTCTATGCCTTAACCACGCTACAGTCCGTGCATGTTGAATCCATTCTATAACGAGGCTTGGCAGTTGGATGGATATTAACGACGTTTGGCTCTTTATTATTGAAAGAAATCGAATCTATTGCTTGATTATGTGAGGTCCAGTAGCTGTTTTTTGTGTTTTCTATTTCTTTATTTACTTCTTATCAAAATCGTTAGTCAAAATATACCTGAACATCTGAGGAAAGACTGGAGAGGGTCAACAGGCTTGGCAATCCTAGCCTGTACTCATATTAAGTCAGTGTATTTTGTATTGTGTATTTTGTGTACAGTGTATTTTGCCATGTTGCATCTTATATATGATGTGCGTATTTGCAAATGAAGTGCATATAGCAGTTACCTTGCAGAATATCTGTAGCGACGGCAACGGTATATCGAATCTTTTTGCTAAATGCCATAATGATACCGCTTTTTGGTATGTGCATCATATCTAGTATGTTACATTTTATTGAGATATGTTGATTCTTTCTAGTGGATTATGAGTAGTTTTAATGTGTATAGTCCTGTTTGTGTAAAGCCTAACGATATTGCACCCATTGGTGTAATTAATATACAGTATTTTTTAAGATTCATTTGACATACCATAATAAAGTTTCTTGTACAAAAAAATAAACGACTGGTTGACCATACCAGAGATGTCGGAGAATCGTAAACAAAGAGGACAGATAGGTAATAGCAATAGCATGTTATTCGCACGTCTTGAGTTTAAGGACATCCACCTTACGTTATTAGGCGCCGAAAGCGAGTGTGATGTGCCGACCGAATAATGTATGTAGTGTATGTAATGTTGTATGTTGTATGTAGTGTGCGAGCCGTGTGATGTGGTCTCTGGCGTTCTTAATACCGAACGTCTTTGTACCAATCAGCCTTGAGTGGAGTCTTTTATGCCAGGCACACGTATGTACATGGTTTCGGATTAACAACTGCTGTAGTCAAGGCCCCGTCTAGTTGGTTCCCGCTGCACCTGTTGCCCCGTGCAGCAGTGGCTATATCTGAAGGCCTCTTGGAGCTCGGTTCGGAGTTAGGGTGAGACTGCTTATTATTTTTTGGCAGTGAGAACGAGATCGATTCTTTATTCATATATAGTCTAATTTTTGGATAGCATATAAGGCTTAGAGCATTGAATGCGTGGGGCTTCTTCCTTGTACCTATGCGCAGGAAAAAGCAGGAGAGGATGGGACCAGATAGGGAAGGAGCGAAGAGGGATGAGTGCCAGGGAGTGCCATCCACTCTAACGCGAAGGACAAGAGCCGATGTAGAGGGGAAGGGGGGGGGGGGTTAAGGGAGAGCCACCACAGCCTCCTCCTACTCCCCCCCCCCCTCTCCTTCTTTCCTGCGAACAAGATCTCCACCTCCGTGCCACGTGAGCGCCCTCTCAGAATAAGCATACGAGACGAGAGACACGACAATTTGGGATCTTATTTGCATATCTGACTCGAAACTTCCGGCAAAACAGGTTTATGTGTCTGAGCACACCAACACATCCCGTCTGGGCGCTCTCTCCCCCCAACCCCCGTCCTCCACCCCCCTCCCCCTCTTCCTCTATTCCCTGCATTGACTCTTACTGTTTACCGCTAAGTTCAATGACACCGTAAAAGATGAAGCGCGGTGTGCTCAAGAAAGGATGCAGGGGGATGGTGATAAGGATCATGAAAATGGTAGCACGAACAGTGATAATTGCCGGAGAGCGAACTTTACGATAAACGATTCATCACATAAGAGTATCGTCAAATGATGATCACGAGAGATTCGATAATGATACAAATAAAGATAAACTTAACTGTAAGTAACGATATCTGCAGTAAGAATAACAGATACAAGAAAATCTGATGATAAACCAATAATAACCCTTAGTTGTAACAAAATAAGAAAAAACTTGCACAACAGTATCAGTAATGTTGACAAAAACACTATCATCAACATGATCAATATGATAATGAACATGATAACAACTACCATAACAAGGGTGAATAACAAGATGATAATAAATTGTAACAGTGGAATTAACAAGGAATAGAACCGGTTATAATAAAGAGACTAACAATGAAATAAGGATAATGATGATAACAATAATAGTTGTAATGATAACGGACGACACTGACAATAATAATGATAATGAACAAACAGGCAAACGATGATAAATATTAGGAAGATGGCAACAACAACAATGGGTAAAGTAACAAAAAAATTGCGATAACCGTGATAGTAGCAATAATACAAAAAAATGAAATAATGATATACGATAATAATCATACCAATGATTAACAAGAACAAGAACAGTAAGTGATAAAAAGCAATGCCAACGTAGATAATGAAATACCGATACGAAGATGATAACAGTAATAATGATAAGAACAGCAACAACGAGAATAATCTATTAGCAAAAACCATAGCAAAAGAGACAACATCAAAACTTGCGATAATTGTGACGATATAAATAATGAGGATAATGATTGTAACATGTACAACAACACTGGTAACTAAAACAGAAGAAAGTTCAACAATCAACTGAACACGACCATCATTATCAAGATAAGGATCCTATATGTAAAGCTAATTATAAACAATGTTAATAATGAGGATTGATAAGCACACTGGTAACGAATGAATGTATTATCGAAGGCTATCAAGGAAACCGACAGAAATGCATATATTACATAGATCATTGATAACAATAACAGTAAAATGGAAAGGAAAGAAAGGCAGAAGAATGAGCGAAGATCATGATAATCGAGATGATCAGAACGATAACATAGATATTTTGATTCTATGCAAAATAGAGTTCATAGAGAGAGGGAAAAACGAGTCAGCAAAGGTGCCAATATATAATATGAACAGTACATAAAAATTAATACAGGAATTGAACAAAAAATAATATAGTAAAAAGACGACCAAATAGTACTGAACATAGTGAATGATTTATAAAAAGAAATAAATTAATCATTAGTTTTTAAAAAAAGTATTTGTGGAAACTGAATAATAATACAAATCATAAAAAGGAGACAATAGGGTGAAAAACATACGAAAGAAGATCAACAAACAAAAAATCAGTTCTTTGAAAAACAATGAAAACAAAAAAAAGGAAAACAAACAAACAATGCAAGTTAATGAGAGAAAAAAATAAAACCAACAGATATCATCAAAATGAAACATCAGAATAACAAAACGAAAAAATAATTTCCCGAAAATATAGAACAATGCAAAAATATATTTATTATAAAGATAGTCATCATAAATGATAAAGACTTGAGGTGATGTCGACGATAAAAGTAGTAATAATAATAATGATAATGATAATAATAGTTATAATAATGATAATAATAAGAATAATGATAATATAATAATAATAATGATAATAATAATAATAATAATAATAATAGAAATAATAACAACAAACACGTCAAGAAGAAAACGAAGAGGACACGACACGAAGGCGACATGACTCACCACAGCGGAGCCTCCAGGTGCTTGTGACTCATGACTCGCAAAGAGAGCCGCCAAGTTTGTCACGAAAGGGTTAGCGGTCTCGGCGCGTGGTTCTGTGGCCCGCTGGAGGCTGTCACTTCGAGGGGGTGATGACATGGTGGGGGTGTGGTGGGGGAGTGTGGTGGGAAGTGGTGGGGTATGGTGGAAGATGGTAAAGATGTCGCAGTTGGTGGAGAGAGAGGGAGGGGGAGGTAGAGAGAGAGAGAGAAAGAGGGGGAGCGGGGAAAGAGAGAGAGGAGGGGGTGTATGGCGAAGTATGTTGGAAAAATGGTGAAGTGTTGGTTGGTTGGGAGAGATGGAGAGGGAGGTAGAGAGAGAAAGAGAGATAGGGACGGAAAGGAGAGAGAGAGAGAAAGAGAGAGAGGGGCGGAAAGGAGAGAGAGAGAGAAAAGAGAGAGAGAGAGAGAGAGAGAGAGAGAGAGAGAGAGAGAGAGAGAGAGAGAGAGAGAGAGAGAGAGAGAGAGGGAGACGTAGATAGAGAGGAAGGAGGGAAGAGAGAGACGAAGAGAAGAAATAAAAAACACAAAATGAAGAAATGAGAAGGGACGAGATATTGACTTGAAATATAAGATAGACTAAAAAAAAGGGGGGGAAAACACGAAAAGAACAACAACAACAAAAAATTATGAAACAAAGAGAAAAGAAGGAAAATCAAATTAAATGTATTTCTTTCTTATCGTTTTTCTTAATCTTTATAGACATCTTCCCTTTCTTACTACAGTGTATGTGCGTCGTTGGCTGTGAGTATGTGCATGGACCGAGGAGGCAATACGTACACGTGGCCTCACAGCGCATGCACACAAGCAGATGTGTGCATGCAGGAGAACATGCAGTAAAAATTCCAAACAAGAACGAACTCTTAAACAGCTCTTATCAGGCAAGTTCGAGATTGCTTATCAAGAGAGCATGTGTTTTCTAGATGCTGCTATGTAAATCGTTCAGAAGTCGTAGTATTAATAGATTTGAACGGAGTGATAATATTTGTTGTCTGCAAAGGAAGGAGAAACATGCTTTTTCCTTTTCGTTCAGTGCTTTTGTAACAAGCAGTTGTTCTAGAATTATTAGAAGAAAAAATAATGATAATCCCGAGAACCGACTCTGAACACTTTTTTTTTTTTTTTACTCACAGCAAAGCAGGCAACTAAAAACACCGAGGAAAGAATCTCATAACAGATTCAATAAAGGTGATTATGCAACTCGAAAACAAGAGTCGAACGCCTTTACATCAACGGCATGTGAATCTCCCCTCCTAACCCCCCCCCCCCTCCACCATGCAAGCTCCTTCACATACTAACAACCTGGATGCAATTAAAATTTTCGTCACTGCCCGTTTTCATTCGTTCACATCGACCGCCACGCCTTTTCCTTATCTTTCATCTCTCTCTCTCTCTCTCTCTCTCTCTCTCTATCTATCTATCTATCTTCTCTCTTTCTCTCTGTCATGCACTCAAAACCAATCAGTCTATCTGTCTAAATATCTTCATTTTTCTGTCTGTCTGTCTGTCTCTCTCTCTTTCTCTCTCTCTATCTATCTATCTATCTATCTAATTATCTATCTATATATATCTATATCTATCTGTCTATCTATCGATCTGTCTATCTATCTATCTATCTATCTATCTATCTATCTATCTATCTATCTATCTATCTATCTATATTATATATATATATATATATATATATATATATATATATATATATATATATATATATATATATATATATATATATATATATATATATATATATATATATACCTCCCATGCAGTCCAAACATATATCTGTCTATCCCTCCCATGCAGTCCAAACCCATCTCCTTTCAGAAGTCGATTATAATCATATCGGAAACAGGAAGAAGGAAAAAATATATATACATACATATGTCCCTAACAAACTGTAACAACCCTCTAAAAAGGTAAAGCAAGAAAAAAAATGCCTTTGATATCACCGAAGCCCGGAGGATCGACGCACAAAGAGCGACCCATAAAAAGGTTTGAGGTTTGAAATTTCGGGTATTCGGTGGCCCCGCCATGCCTGGGGCGACGCCAATGTTTACCGCTTGGAATGGAATCGAGTGGCCTGGAATGGCTTGGAAAATATGGCCCTGGGAATGGGACATAACGAGAAGGCTAGAGGTATTTTGAATAAGTGGCTATATCTCTTTTTTTCTATTTTTTTTTATTGGGGTATTCCCGAAGCGGTGGAAATCTATTCACATTTTGTATGTGTCACGTTGGTTGTTTGTATGTCCTTCGTATTTAAGGTAATGGATGGACTGTACATTTCCCTCTCCGTTTTTCGATTTGATTATTTGTGCTTCTAATTCTCTGTCTATCTAATGATTGGTCTGTTTGTTTATCAATCCCTATCTCTCCTCTCCCCTCTCTCTCTCTCTCTCTCTCTCTCTCTCTCTCTCTCTCTCTCTCTCTCTCTCTCTCTCTCTCTCTCTCTCTCTCTCTCTCTCTCTCTCTCTCTCTCTCTCTCTCTCTCTCTCTCTCTCTCTCTCTCTCTCTCATGGTGTCACAGCTTCAATAAGGCAGTCAACATCACTGTAGAAGCTTCACCACACAAGCCCATTCAGAGAATACTATCATGAATGTCTAGTTCTTCTAAGTTTAATAAGTTCTTTCTGTTACTTTAGGGTCCACCCTGGCATTCACCAGGCCAGGGTTG
>NC_051388.1:60452180-60459680 GCF_015228065.2 Penaeus monodon | reverse complement strand
GCTAGGCTGTCACCATGACTATCTTAAGCAGTATATTATCAGCTTCTTTAATAGAAGGACTTGGTTTCTTTATTGCATGGATTCTGCGCAAAAACACTCTCGATAGCACGCTCTCACATATAGGCGTAATTCCGTGGGCTGAAAACCGTTAGCTTTGGCCTCATTCAAAATTCAAACAGCAACGAACGTTAAAGGCGTTAGCGGACGACGACCAGCTTGACGCTTCCCCGGCGAGGCAGCTCCAACGGTCTCTGCAGCCGAACTTCTTGTCTTTGTTTACTTGAGTTAGTGTTATTTGCTCTTGCTTAATTTCATTCCCTTCATTTCTCTGACGCTGATGATTGTCATTTGCCAGACTACCAATGTGTTCGACGTTTGTGTTAAGTGAGACTACAATTGCTTACTTTTTTTTATTTCTAGTGTACGCTTTTTATCCTTCTTATTTATGACTATAATGTCGAGGTCGCATAAATAACTTAAGTGCGTAATTACAGGCGTAACAGAGACATATAGCATACTAACAACCTGCTGCGTTTTTAAGTGGGACTACTTCCTACTAAAGCAACTGGAGACCGACTTTCAAACCTTTGCAATACTCTCGTCAGGATATTTGAACGTGTAGGATTAGGGAACCAATAGAAGCCCGTCGAAATTAATATACATACATACAAATTATGAAGATTATGTGGATTGCACGCCCAGCTCAAAAATTTCGTTGCTATCACTAATTTGGCACTCCGCTGCTTCAAACAGCGTTGTAAGTGCCAAAGTTAATTCTGTTCAGAAATATTTCATATCAGATATATTCATGATGATTATAATCTATATATACATGTGCATATATTTGTATGCACACACACACACACAAACACACGCACATACACACACACACACACACACACACACACACACACACACACACACACACATATAATATACATATATAGATATATATAATATATATATAATATATATATATATTATATATATATTATAGATATATATATATATAATATATATATATATACATATAATAATATATATACATATATATATACTATATAGTATATGCATATATCTTATAAATAATTTTTGAAATATATATACATAATAATATATATATATATATAAATATATATATAATATTATATATAGATATATATATAATATAATATATAAATTTTTATAATATATATATATATATATATTATGATGTGTGTGATGTATGTATGTGTGTGTTTAACAAATGATTAAATAAATGAATATGCTTATGTACACATGCATACATATATTATGATATATATATATATATATAAATATATATATATATATATATATATATATATATATATAATAAACAAAAATAAATAGATAAATAATTATATTAGGATAATATATATATATTTATCATATATTAAATGAAATATAAACATAAAATAAATATATTATATTAAAAATAATATATATGATACAACAGATGAAACAAAATTTGATATAACTATATTAATATAATAAACATATATAATATATATATATTATATATATATTATATATATATATATATATATGGTTGTGTTGTGTGTTGTATTTTATAACCAAAAGTATATAAATGAATACTAGTACACAGCATACATAATTATGTACACATACATACAACACACATATACTATATATATAATAAATATATATAATATATATATATATATATATATATTTAAAGCAAAAATAAATAGACAAAGAAAAAAGGAAAGTTGGAAATCATAATGATTATCATATTAAAATGAAATTGAACCAAAAATGAAAGAAAATAAAAAAATAAAAAAAAAAAGATAAAGGGAAAAAAAAAAAAAAAATTGGAAAAAAAAAAAAATATTTTTAATAGATATATAAAAAAAAAAAAAAAACCAAAAACACACACACACACACACAAACACACACAACACACAACCCCAAAACACACACACACACAAAAGAAAATATAGGGAAAATAAATAGATAAAAGAATATCTTAAAAATATAAAAAATTTTTATAAAAAATACCCTTTTAAAAAAAAAAAAAAAAAAAAAAAAAAACAAAAAAAAAAAAAAAAAAAAATATATATATAATATATAGAATAATTTATATATTTAATATATATATATAGGGGGGGGGTTATAAAAAGATTATATAATAAATAATTATTTATTAAAAAATATAAAAATATAAATTTGGGTTTTGGGGTTTTGTTATATATATTTATATTAAATAAATAAAATATATATAAAAAATTATATATTATATATTAAATATATATATATTATATATATCCGGGGGGTTTTTTTTTTTTGGGTTTCATTAATATTATTATAATATATATATAAAATATATTTATATATAATATAATATATAATTTATTTTTTTATAATATAATATATATATTATTTTTTTTTTTTTTTGTTTTTTTTTTTTTTTTTTTTTTTTTTTTGTTTTTTTTTTTTTATTTTTTTCCATCTTTTTTATTTTATCTTTCTTCTTCTCTCTCTCTCTCTCTTCTCTTCTCTCCTCTTTTTTCTCTCTCTCTCTCTCCTCTCTCTCTTCTTCTTCTCTTTTTCTCTCTCCTTCTTTTCTCTCTCTCTCTCTCTCTTCTTCTCCCCTCCCCTCTCTCTTCTCTTTCATCTCTCCTCTCTTTTCTCTCTCCTCTCTCTCTCTCTCTCTCTCTCCTCTCTTTTCTTCTCTTTTATATTTCTTTTTTATTTATTTTCATTTATTCTTTTTCTTTTTTTTTTTCTAATTTAATATATATGTCTATCTATCTTTCTGTCTCTTCTTCTCTCTTCATTCCCCTCTCTCTCTCTCTCTCTCTTCTCTCTCTTTCTCTTCCTTTTCTTTCTATTCTTTTCTCTGTCTATCTCCCCTCTCTTTTTTCTCTCTCTCTCTTCTCTTCTCTCTCTCTCTCTTCTTGATATTATATATATATATATATAATTTTATATAATATATATAGATATATATATATATATTATATATATATATATATATATATCTAACTCCATCTTTCTCTCTCTCTCTCTCTTTCTCAATCTCTCTCTCTCTCTCTCTCTCTATCTATCTATCTCTATCTATCTATCTATCTATCTTTCTGTCTCTCTCTCTCTCTCTCTTTCAATCTTCCCTTTTCTCTCCTTCTCTCTTTTTTTCCCCCTTTTCTCTTCTCTCCCCCTTCTTAATCTGTGTGTGTGTGTGTGTGTGTGTGTGTGTGTGTGTGTGTGTGTGTCGCTATCTATGTGTCTCGCTCGCTCGTATTGTCTTGCATTTTCTTCAGCTTTCTCGCCTATTTCTCTTTGTTTCTCTATATATTATTTATCTATCTTTCTTATTTCTGTGGTGTGTCTGTCTTTTCTCTCTTTCACCTTTTGCTTTTCCTCTCTTACTTTCTCTCTCATTACCGCTTCTCTCTCGCTATCTATCTATCTATCTATCTATCTATCTATCTCCTCTCTTTCTCTATTAGTGTTAAGTCACTCGATCGTTAACTAACCCACAAGCAACATATCCTTCTTATCAGAAAATATCTTTGGCTGAAAGAAAGTTTCTTAGTCGACTCTCATTCCAGGCTGCCTTGATAAAGTGGTTGTCATGCGAATGTGCCGTCATGTACGTAAACTGAGGTTGTCGTAACACACGAATTATTTGCGTCGACTGATGTAACTGTTCTCCCCCGCCCAAAGTCAGAATCAAAGTCAAAGCGGTGATGATTTTCGGAGGGACTCTGACTGCACCCAGTAACCTTTAACTCTCTCTCTCTCTCTCTCTCTCTCTCTCTCTCTCTCTCTCTCTCTCTCTCTCTCTCTCTCTCTCTCTCTCTCTCTCTCTCTCTCTCTCTCTCTCTCTCTCTCTCTCTCTCTCTCTCTCTCCTCTCTCTCTCTCTCTGTCTCTCTCTCTTTAATATATATATATATAATAATATATATAATATATATATATATAATATATATATATATATATATATATATATATATATATATATATATATATATTATATAATATATATATATATATATATATATATATATATATATATATATATTCACATATGTATACAAACACACACTCACTCACCCACATCTTAGTGTCAATATCTTGGTTTGTGAGCGTGTCTCTGTGTTCACGCGTTCATGCAGCCATGTATATGTGCGTTTGTATTTGTTTACGTTTCTATGGTAATTCATAAGAATAAACGTAAACGCATCTCTCTACATCAAGCAAACAGCCTCGGACTTCCCCCGCTCCACCAGCCTCCTCCGCGTTGATGTCTCGAGTGCCGCAGAGAATCGTACCAGTCCACTTCAGGTGTTTGTGTGTGTGAGTGGCAACACCGGGGAAGTGCCACTGAATAAACCCCGAGATGTAATTAAGCAATAGTGGGAACAAGGTGGAAAATAGAGCCGCTCGTGTGCCATGCGTGGTTTCTCGTTCTCACGCTATATGGTTTTCGAATCGTTCTCTGGAAATTGCCCACTCGGTTTCTCATCTACTGCCCTTCGAATGCAAAATGTGTCCCATTAAGTAAAGTGACAGACAGAGCATTTTGTTGTTATTATCATTATATTCCTTTAGTTTTGTGTTCGTGAAGTATTCGCCAAATGAGAAAGCTTTGTGTGCCACATGATATGAGCCAAAGGTCATTGATAGCCATATGAGCAGATGAAAAATATGTATCAATCACAAAAGAAAAATATGAAAATAAAAGAAAAATGATAGCCAAGTGCAGTTTCCCCTCGGGTGAGCAGCCCACCAGGCCAGGTGCAGTGATTGTCAAGAAAAGTCAGCTCGTGAAAAATGTCACGGAGGTCACCTGGCAGATGCAGTGTGAGTATAAGAAGTGTGTCTGTAAGAAGTGTGTCACTCTAATACGTGTGGTGTCATGTAACTCTAGAGTATACATGTCCCTCATGTTAGTTTCAGATAGAAAGTCTCAGTCCTTCAAGTCAGACTGAAAGAAAATCGTTCCTTTACAAGTGTTTATTTTAACTGGTATCAAGTGCAGCCACTCGATAGATCGTGAGGTAACGTAAGAAACTCGGGCATACAATATATACTCAGGCAGGATACAGGGGCGATATCCCTGATCGCTGATGGTGGTTAATGAACTTTTATATCCTAACAAATATGGCCTTTGGAGCTGTTCTTGGTTCCCCGTTTGGCTGCTTTTCATGCCTTTGTTTGCCGATCTAGAGTTGACCAAGTCCCGTTCTGCTTCTAGAATTTCCTAGAGCCCTGTCGTGTATTCCGCCTCCTCGGATCGGGCGGTCGCGTGTGCCGTCGATTCCGCCATTAAAATGTGCGGCAAAACATCACGTTGCATCCCAGACTGACAAAACAAAGAGAGGCGAACGTGTGGTGGGGCAAGATGAGCTCTGGGGGAATAAATAGTTGACAGTCGGATGGCAACAGTGTATAGCTGTCTGGGCCGCGTCTGGCAGAGCCTCCTGACCCGCCAATGCAAGGCCACTACACCCAGCCTAGCCTACACTAGCTCACACTAGCCTATGATACCACCCCCTCCGCTGATGCCCTCTCCCTTCCCGTCCTGCCCTTTGCTCTTCCCCTGCCCCTTGCCCTCCCCACCCGGCTCTTGCCCTCCCCCTTCCCGTCCTCCCCTTCCCCTCCCCTGCCCCTTGCCCACCCTCCGTGCCTCCGCTTGCCCCGTGCCTACTCCTCCTCCTGCCCTCTCCCTCCCCTTCCCCCCGAACCACCCTTCCACCCTGCTCTCCTCCTCCCTTGCTCTTCCTCCTCCACCTCACCCACTCCAGTTTGACCCTACGCCTTCCCCTCTCCCCCCAACCCCTATCCCTCCTTCCCCTCCTCTCCTCCCCCTCCACTCCTCTCCATCCTTCTCCTCTTCCCCCCCTTCCTCTCCATCCCTCTCCTCCTCCCCTCCCCCATCCCCCCCCCTTCCTCCCCCCCCCCTTCCCCAGCCGAACTAGCCTTTACCTCTCTTCCTGTCGGCAGACGTCGGATCTAAGATACCATCACTTTCCTTGCGATCCAGCCTAGGCGATCAAGGTCATTGAAGCGGCGTGTGAGTTTTCTAAAAATAAAGGATAAACAAACACTTGTGTTGCAGACCAAACACCATAACAAACAAATGCGTACCATTTGAGCGCGCGCACAAACAAATATACATATATACACGTACACACAAACTACACACACACACACACACACACACACACACACACACACAACACACACACACACACACAACACCACACACACATACACACACACACACACACACACACACACACACAACACACACACACACACACACACACCACACACACACACACACACACACACACACACACACACACACGCACGCACGCACGCACACAAAGAAATAAAAACCACAAAACCAAGCGCAGTTAAATATCCCTACACACAATGTTCCTCAAGGCCCCTGCACAGAGGCCTTTCCTCTGCACACACAAACAAGCAAGCAAACGAAAATAGAGTAAGCAAGTCGGCAAGGAGCAAGCAAGCAAGTGAAAACAAAAAGCAAGGAAAGAGGCAAACACAGAGGAGGCAGCAAACAAGCAAGCAAACAAGAAACCGACAAAACAAACAAGGAGCAATCAAACGAGCGATAAACAAGCAAACTAGCAAAGAGCCAGCAAATAAAAAAAAAACACAAACAAGGGGAAAAGTAAGCAAGCAAGGAAGGAAGAACCAAGGAAACAAGCAAACAAACAAGAGACGAACAAGCGTGTGATAAAACAAGGACCAAGCGAGCAAGCAGGGAACAAGCAACCCATCAGGAAGCAAGCAACCCTACAAACAAGCAAACAGCCGAGGAGCAAGCAAGCAGGCGGCGGAGCGAGGCACGAGAGCAAAGAGAGGAGAGTGTGGAAAAGCCTGAGAATCGTAGGTGTCAGTACAAGGTCAGTCCGCTTAACGGTTGAGCCTCAACTCCCACCACACTCCTGCCGCCGCCGCCGCCGCCGCCGCCGCCGCCGCCACGCTTCAGGATCTGCCGAAGCGCCGCCGCCGAGGCCCTGGTGGCACGGCGGCGCCCCTGCTACAGCAACTGGAGCATAACGTCCTGGGAATTAACCGAGTGACTTTGCAGCTCAAGGTCATGACGATGTCCCTTTAAGATCAGGTTCATGCTGGGCGGGCGCACGCACGCACGCACACACGCATGCTCCCAGACAGTAATACGAAAATGAGAGAGAGGAAGAGAGACGAGCAGATAGACAGACACACGCAAATAAACAGAAAAGGGGTGCGGCTTAGGGAAAAAACGAGGGCAGTTTAGAGGCATGGATACTGCGTTTTGAATATAGTGAGTGATAACACACATACTTATAGACTCACGCGCATGCACGTACACACACACACACGCGCGCGCACACGCACACACACACACACACACACACACACACACACACACACACACACACACACACACACACACACACACACACACACACACACACACAAAGCTCAAACAAACA
>NC_051388.1:60429680-60432180 GCF_015228065.2 Penaeus monodon | reverse complement strand
CGACAGACACTAAGACACAAAGATTGACGACATGCATGGAGACCCAGCCAGCCAAACAGGAAGCCCAGACGGCCATATACAGCACAGGGAGACGTGCATGGCAAATTGGTATCCGAATGACTCATATGCAACAGCTTGTAAGAGGAGCGGGGTGGGGGCAGAGGCGCTGGAGTCGTCATGAGAGAGGGACAAGGCTAGCGTCCTTCCTCGTTTTCTTATAGACAACCGAATCCCAAATGGAATGAGACTCGATCCTCTGTTTCGACGCTTTTAAAAGGGATCTGGGAGTCTTTCGAATGTTTCCGCCTCGACCCCCTCCAGTGTGTGTGCTCTCGTGCTCACCTAGCCTTATCACAGGGTCTACACGGTGCTTACCTGACCTCCCTGGCTGCTTGGGTCAAAGGTCAGTGTACCTGATCCCCCTCCCTTGATTCACCGTTCCGATAAAGGCCTGACTATCTCGGGGTGTCCGCCAAAGGGTCAGCAGACGCGAAACAGCCATGAGACGTATCATCAACAGCCGTGCAAAGTCCCTTGACCCGCCTCATGGTGTACGTGCCCCCTTCCCCATCCCCCGCCCTCCCCCATTTCCCCTTTTTCCTGCCCTTCTCTCCTTCCCCTTTCCCCCACGATCTTCCCATTTCCCCATTCCTCCCCGCCCTTCCCCATTCTCTCTTTCCCCTGACCTACCCTCATCCCCCTTCTCCTCCCTCTTCCTGACCTCCCTCATCCCCATTTCCACCTGCCCTTCCCCGGAATCCTCCCCCTCCCCTCCTGCAGTGAATCCCCCTCCCCGCGGACCCCTGCCAGTTGAGAGGGAGGGAACCCGCCCAGACATCTGCCTGCTCATGACTTTTACTCTCTATGCAAGGTCACTGACCTCCACTGCCCCGTGACCTTTCGCCAGCAGCCGGATCGCCCCCACCATTGCCCAGGCGGATGCACGCGCTCTTATCTCGTGCCTGCGGGGCGTTTCCAGGCAAGGGGCGGGGGGGGGGGGGTATGGAGGGAGAACTGGGGAAGTGAGGGCAGGGGAGGAGTGGTGGGGGATGGGTATGGGAAGAGTGTTGGGGAAGTGAGGGCAAGGGAGGAGTGTTGGGGGGAAGGGGGAAGCTAGACCAAGGGACAGACGTGGGGGGAGGCGAGGCCAAGGGAGGGGTGTGGGGGCAGGGGCTAAGAGGTGAGAGTGTGGGGGTTGGAGGTCATATGGGGCAACAGGGCAATTACTGAAGCATTCGCATCTCTCATGATCGCCTTTATTATTATCAAAGTTTCTTTAATTCTTCCTCTCGATTATCAAAGTAAAAGAAGCCAAAAATAGCGCCATTGCAGGGAAGTAGACGCAAATAAAACTGATTGAGTCATAAATCAACATTGAAATATCGTTTTATTTCATGACGAAACCCAATCCTTCAGGTCCAAGTAATGACCGGATCCTGCTGCTACTTCTGCTACTAATACATCTATTCTACTACAATAACTACAACTAGCACTACTACCACTACTGCTATTGCTCCTGTTGATGATGATAACGATGATGATGCTGACTACAACTACTTTAAATACAACTACAACTATTACTGCTACTGATGCTGTTTCTGCTGCTGCTATTACTACTGCGACAGCTACAAGTACTTCTGCTGCTACTACTACTACTACTACTGATAATAATGATGAAAATGATAATGATAATAACAATAAGGTTAATAATAACAATGATAATAATAATGATAATGATAATAATGATAATAATAATAATGATAATGATAATAATACTAATAATGACAGTAAAAGCAATAATACTAGTAGTAACAATGATGATAAAAATAATGATAGTAATAATAATGATAATAAGAAAAAGTATGGAATTAATAATCCTAATAATAATAACAATAACTATAAAGATGAAGATGATGATTACGATAATATTAGAATATTACAAAAGTAATAATGATAATAATAATAATGATGATGATGATGATGATGATGATGATGATGATGATGATGATGATGATGATCTGATGATGATGATGATGATGATGATGATGATGATAATAATAATAATAATAACAATAGTAATGAAATAATAATAATAATAATAATGATAATAATAATAATAACGGTAATAGCAATGATAATGATATTGATGATAATGATAATAGTAACAATGGTATTGATAATGGTAAGAATGATAATGATACTGATAGTAATGATAATGATAATAATTGCTATTATCATTACTATTACTATTAGCATTATCATTTTCATTATCACCATTATCATTATTGTAATGATTATTATTATTTTCACTGACGACGATGATAACGATAAGAAGAATAATAGTGATGATGATGATGATGATGATGAAAATGATGTTAATGATGATGATAATGATGATGAAGATGATGGTGATGACGATGATGATGATGATGATGATGATGAAGATGATGATGATGATGTTAATGATGATGAAGATGATGGTGATGAGGATGTTAATGAT
>NC_051388.1:60419680-60422180 GCF_015228065.2 Penaeus monodon | reverse complement strand
TCCTCTCACCTTTCCCTTCCCCTTCCTCTCCTCTTTCCCTCCATCTCCCTTTCGTTCCCCCTCTCGCCCTCCCTTTCGCTCTCCCTCTCTCCCTCCTTCCTCTCCCCTCCTTCCTTCTTCGCAGTCTTTCTCTCCCTCCCTCCCTTCTCCTCCCTATCCTCACGTAAACACAAATGTCGGAAAACATTCGTGTCCAGCGAATTTCTATCGATTAAATTATTCATCCTTTATTGCTATTCATTATCATTCATCATTATTCATTATCATTTATTATTATTCCTTACCATTCATTATTATTCATTAATTATTTATTATCATTAATTATTATTAATAATTACCCTTTATCATTCATTAGTGACGCTAGAACAAGAAGGGGAGGAAGAGGAAGATAAGGAGAGGAAGATGAAAGGGAGGCATGGGGAAGGGAGAAGAATAAGAGGTTTGAAGGACAAGAGGAAAGAGAGATAGGAGAAAATCAAATGAATGAGAGAATAATGCAGAAAGTGAGTTGAAAGAGAGATGGGTAAGAGGGAGAGCAGAGGATAAAGGAAGACGAAGACGAAGACGAAGATAAGAGGTGATGGGGGGGTGGGGTGAAAGAAAGCGTAGGAGGGAAGGAGGAGAAAAAGAGAAGGAATTAGAAGAAAGAAATAATAAAGACAACAAAGAGAATAACAATAAAGAAGAAACAATATTAATTGAAGAAGATGGGAAGGATGAAAGGAAGCAAAGAGGAAAAAAAACGAAGATTAAGACATAACGAAAGAAGACGAGAAAGAAGATGCAAAAATAAATAAATAAATAAACACATTAATCTATTATTCAATCAGTTAACAAAACACGTGACTGAAGAAGATGAATGATAAAAAATGGAGAGCGAAAGAGACGAGACGAGAAGTAAAGGAGAAAAAGGAAAATAAAGAGAAATAAAGAAAATAAAGAGAAGAAAAGAGGAAATAAAACAAATAGCAATTGGGGGAAAAAATAAAGATAGAGAAAAAAATAAAGTATGAAAGATGGAAAGCAAGAAAAATCGAGAAAGAAAAAAAGGGAAGAAAAAGAAGACACGAAAGAAAGGAAGAAAGAAAAGGGAAGAAGGAACTAAAAGGAAGAAAAAGAAGAAAAACTAAACTAAGCAAAAAAACACATTTAAAGAAATAAAAAAAGGAAGAGAGAAAACAAACAAAGGAGGAAATAAGTGAAATAGAGAAGAGAAGAAACCAGAGGGAGAAACAGAGGAACAGAAAATCATATAAAAGGGAGAGAAATAAAAGAAAAGAGAGAGATGAAACGAAGGAGAAGAAAGGAAAAAGATGGAAGAAAAGGAGAAAGATGAGAGAAAAGGAGAAGGAAAAGAAATGAAACGAAAAGAGAGAGAAACAGAAAAAAGTAACTAAATTGAGAAATAAAAGATAAAGAAATTGAGAAATAAAAGATCTAGAAATTAAAAGATAGAAAGAGAAAATGAACAAAAAAAAAAGAGAAAAAGAAAACTAAATAAAGACATAGAAATGGGAGAGAAAGAGGAGAGAGAAAAGAAGGAAAATTCTAAAAAGGGAGAAAAAAGGCCAGAGAGAAGAAGAAGGAAATAAAATTAAAAAAAAGAGATTAAAACAAAAATATCAAAGAAACGAGATGAAAGGAAAATAATAAAAACAAAAACAAAACAAAAGTAAGTGTTATAAGTTTGTTAGATAATGTCGGTCTTGCATTATCTTTAAAATTATAACATGATTAAAAATTAAGACTTCATTGCAGAGGAAAATATGAATAGAGGAAATTTGGTAAATAAATGACTAGAATATAAGTGGCTTATATTGATTGTATAAAGTCACAGATATATGAATCATTGATGATAGATAGATAGATAGATAGATTTCCCTTGAATATTAATTTCAGATAGATATTGAAAAAAAAATTAAATTTTTGCCGAATCTGATTTTGAAATTTGTGTTATTTTACGTACTGATATATTATATAGAATTATGGTAGGAAAAAAAAGTAGACAGGCAGAAACGCAAAAAACAAACAAACAAGAAATACAATAATACCAAAGGAAAAATATAAAGAAAAGGGATAAAGAGAGGTTAATTCGATTCACACCACAATCCGGAACACTCTTTACTCAAACAATTATGCAATAATTGTAATACTTTTCTAGATTTCAATACCGATTCCACTCATAAATTAATAAGTTAAATCCACGGGACCCTCTCCTTTTTGCTACACAATTCATAAACGGAAGAACGACTGACTATAGACGCAACAAACTCTCGCGAGATCAGATTCGTACGTCTGTCAATGAAGCAGAGGCATATAATCCGATCCTTTATAAAGTGATTAGGCTTCAAACGGAACCAGCCTAATTGCGTTACGTGATTGGGTTTGATCCAGTTCTGTTGGTTTACTTGTTACTGATATATTTTGCATTTACTGGACGAAAGGAATTAACAAAATGTTGGCGATATTACCACTACTGTTTATATTTTGCCGATACCAG
>NC_051388.1:60407180-60412180 GCF_015228065.2 Penaeus monodon | reverse complement strand
ACGATTACGCAACACGACTTTTCCCTGAACAAAAACGATTCTGTGATGAAAAGAAAAATCAAAAAGGGCGTTCTGCTGATACATGTCATTGAAACAAAGGGCGACGATGTGCTACTCAGCTCTTTTCTATGCATTTCGGTAAGCTATGCATAAAAAGAAATACATTTGTGAGAATGTATGTAAATGTAACAGCACACACACAACCCCAAACCATAATACATACTATATATATTTTAAAATTATTATATATATAATATAATTTAAAATATATTTTAAAAATATATAAAAAAAAATTTCCACACACAGACAAACACACAAACAACACACACCACCACACACACACACACACACCACACAAATATATATATAAAATATTTTAAATAATTATATATATATATTTATAATATTTTAAAAATATATTTACACACATAAAAACCCCACACACCACCCCAAAAAACACACAGACAACACACACACCACACACAAATAAAACCACACACACACGCGCACCACCACCCCACACACACACACACAACACACCCCACACAAACACCACACACACACAACACACAAAACCACACAATATAATTTTAATAATATTATATTATAATATTTTATAATATAAATTTATAAAAATTATTATTACAATATAAATTTATATAATTTAATTAATATTATATAATATTTATATATATTATAATATTATGTATATATTATATTATCATATATAGATGGGAAAATAGATAGAAGATAATAATAGATAGATAGATAGTTTGGGACAACCACCACCACACCACCCAAATTTCCTGATTATCGTTTTTTTTTTTCGTATTGTGAAAAATAAAGCATAAAAAATAAAAAAAAAATAAAAAATAAAAAAATATATATATTATATATTATATATATATATAAAAATAAATATATATATAATATATAATAATATTTATAATTATTAAATATAAAATATATTGTGTGTTGGTGTGTGTGGGGTGTTGTGTGTGTTGTGTGGTGTGTGGTTTATATATTATGAATGTATATAATATAAAATAATAAAAATTTTTTATATTATAATATATTATATTTTAAAAAAAGGAAGAGATAGATAGATAGAAATATACGTTATTTTTAAAGGGGTAATATTCAAAAAAAAAACACAGCATACTATTCACACCGCCCTACACACCACACCACATCCCACCAACCACACACACAAAAACACCACACACACCCACCCCCACACCACACACACACAACCAAAACAAACACAACACACCACACACACACACCCCAAAACCACACAAAACACACCACACACACACACCAAAAAAAAATATATTAAAATTTTAAAAATATATTAATTAATATATAAAAATTATAAAAAAATTATTAAAATTTAATATTAAAAAAATATATATATATTTAATATAAAAATTTTATATTTTATAAAAATTTTATATATAATATATTATTTTATTATAAATTTAATATTATAATTATATTTTCCCCTTTTCTTTTTTATTTAAATTTTATTTTAAAATATATATTTTATATATATATATAAAAATTATAACATATTTTAAATTATATATTATATAATTTTTCTACATATATAAACTATAAAAAAATATTTGTTTATATATTTTTTATTTTAACATAAACATATATATGTTTTTTATATATTTTATAAATTTTTAATTATATATATATTTTGATTTTTAAAAAATATATATTTTTAATTATTATATCATTTAAAATTATTAATATAGATAATATATATTTATTAATTAATATTATATATTATATATATAATATTATAAAAAATATTTTAAATAATATTATATATAAATATATATATATAAAATATATTTTATAATATATATATATCTAATATATTATTAATTTTTATTCTTCTTCTACTGTTGTGTGCGGGGTGTGGTGTCGTGACAACTTACTACTAAAAAATTTTTTTTTATTTTTTCCTTAACAACCTTTACTAAAAAAAATTGTGAAATTGAAAAATATATGGAAAAAAAAAATCACTGAAAAAATTCCCGCTTGTATATAAATAATGGTTTAAAAAAAGCAAAGAAAAGAACATGTAATCCGATTATCTACTGATAAGTATACTAAGGGGAAGTATATTCCCCTGAAAACAGTTCACATCTCTGAAGGTGTCACCATCACAAGTACTACCGCTTTATAACAGTAGTCATTACGACCCCTTTAAAGTTTTTTTTTTTGGCTTTGTATACAGAATTTTTTTATTGGTGTGTTCTTCACTGTTTAATGTGAAGATTTTTAATATCTTTTTTTTTTTTATCTAGCTATGGGTTATTTTTCTATCTGGATTTTTCTTCAAGGAAAAAATTTGCTAAGTAAGAAGAAGTAAAAATTAACGGAAATTAAAAATCCCTTTTGGTTTGTTTTATTTATGGGTTTTCTTTTTAATATTATTAATAATATATATATAATTATATATATTATATAATTTATATAATATATAATATATATATATACTAAATTTATATTAAAATTTTTTTATTATATTAAATTTTTTATATATATTATATATTATTTTGGGGTGTTGTGGTTATATAATTATCATTATTATTTTGTGTGGTTGTGTGTGTGTGTGTGTGTGTGTGTGGTGTGTGTGTGTGTGTTGTGTGTGGGTTTTTGGGGTGTGTGTGTGGTGTTTATTTATTATAATATTTATATATATATATTTTTTTAAATTTATTTAATTTTTTATTAAAATTTTTTAAATCCTTTATATATTATAATTATATATAAATTTTATATTATAATATATTATATATTATATATATTATATTAAAATACCAAAAAAGAAAGGGAGAGCGAGAGGAGATAGGGTGTGTGTGGTGTGGTGTATGGTGTGGTGTGGGGGTGTATGTGTGTGTGTGTGTGTGGTGGGGGTGTGTGTGGGGTGTGTTTTGGTGTGTGTGGTTACATATACCCAAAATATTTATATATTATTATATAATATTATATATAATTTATATTAAAATATATATTATAATACACAAAAAGAGAAAGGGAGAGCGGGGAGGTGTGGGGTGTGGTGTGTGGTGTGTGTTTGTGGTGTGTGTGTTTGTGTGGGGTGTGTGTTGTGTGGTGTTGTGTGGTGGAATGAGTGTTTTTATATATATATATAAACATTTTAATTATATTATAATTTTTATTTTTTTTTAATTAATATATATATATATATTATAAATATATATATATAATTTATATATTTATATATATATATGTATGTATGTATAAGTCAGTCGCAAGGTATTTAAAAAGTCGTTTGGGAATTCTAGTAAAAAAAACAAACGACAAAACAACAACAAAAAAATCATCAACAATATAATTAATGATGATGGCAATAATGGTAAATGATGAAACAGCAAAAATATTATGTAAAAGAAAATGATAAATTTCAATTTATTATTTGATTTTTCGTTATAAAATTGAAGTAAAAATGCAGTAAGATAAAACAATAATAATGATAGTGATAATAATTTTTTAAAGAAAAAAAAAAAAATTTAAAAAAATGATAAAAATAATAATAAAAATAATAAAAAAATAATAATAATTTAATGATAAAAATAATAATAATAATAAAAATAAGATTAAAAAAAAATTATTTTTTATTATTTTTTTTTATTATTATTATTATTTTTTTTTATTGTTATATTATAAAAAATAATGTACTATAATAAAAAGAAAAAACAATGACTTACTAAATAAAAGATTGTAATAATCAGGGTTTAAATTTTAAGATAATCATAAAAAAAAAAAGTAATGAAAAAAAAACAAAATAAAATAATGATAATATAAAAAATAAAATAATAATAATAATAAAAATAAGAAAAGAAGAAAAAGAAGAAAAAAGAAAAGAATATGATAAATTAAAAAAAAATAAAATAATAATAATAATAATAATAAAAATAAAATAAAAATAAATAATAATAATAATAATAATGGTAATAAAATAATATAAAAACAATAAAAAATAAAATAATGTGATAAAAATCTAAAATAAACATACTATTTTGTTTAATAGTAATAAAAAAAAAAAAAATATAATAAAAATTATAAAAATAATAAAAATAATAATGATAAAATAGTAATAAAAGTAAAAAAGTAAAAGCAAAAAAAGCTAAAACTTCACTAAAGATAGGATATAATAATAATAAAAAAATATTATTAAAAAATGATAAGCGATAACAAAGTTTTTTGTCATAGTTATTGCTATTATGGTTATTATTATTGTTTTCATTTTGTTTTATCTTTTCATTATATTTCATTAAATTTTTATTGTTTTTCAATTATTTTATTTTTGTTTTTTTTATTTTTTTTTGTTTTATTATTATTTTTTTTATTTTATTTTTACTATTATTTTTATTTTTATTTATTTTTTCATTTTGTTTTTTTCATTATCATTTTTATTATTATTATTTTTTATATTTTATATCATTTTTAATTTTTTTTTTATTATTTTTTTTTTATCCTATTTTTATCTTTTTTGTAAATTCATTATGACTATATCATTTTCTTATAAAAAGTAACAATGTAAAGTAATAAATAAAAATAAAATAAAAATTTTATTTTATTGTTATTATTATTTATTATTTTTTATTATTATTATTTTATATTTATCATTATTATTGTTATCATTTTTATCATTATTATCATTATCATTATTATTTTATTATATTATTATTATTATTATTATTTTTATTATTTTTATTATTATCATTATAGTATCATTTTCTTATACTCTTACTATTACTTTTTCATATTTCTTTTTCCTTATTATTATCATTTTTATCATTTTCATTATATACATTCCTTTTTTCTTTACTTTTCATGATAAAGACAATAATAAAAGTAACAAGAAAAAATGTTTTTGATTCCTTATACACTGATGAAAATACCCATGATTACCTTTATAATAAAATACCAGTAAAAATGATAATAATCATAAA
>NC_051388.1:60372180-60374680 GCF_015228065.2 Penaeus monodon | reverse complement strand
CACACAGCCAACACACACACACACACACACACACATATATATATATCTATATATATCTATCTCTATATGCATATCTATATATCTAATATATCTCTATCTTATATATACCTGTATCTAGTATCTGATTATATATATCTATATAAGTCTATATATATCTCTATCTCTCTCTCTCTCATGTGTATCATTATCTATACATTCTCCTCTACCTCCATATCTCTCTATATACTCTATCATCGATAGCTTATATATATATCGCTCTATCTCTGTGTGTGTGTGTGTTTGTGTGTGTGTGTGTGTGTGTTGGGTGTGTGTGTTCATGTATCTGTACGTATGCGTGTGTGTGTGTGTGTGTGTGTGAGAGTGATGGAGTGTGTATGTGTGTGTGTTTCTGTGTAGTTGAGTGTGGTGTGTGTTTTTGTGTGTTGTGTTTTGTGTGTATGTATGTGTAGTGTGTGTGTGTGTGTGGCTGTGCGTGTGTGTGTCTATATGTGTGTGTGTATGTATATATATACTATATATATATATACTATATATATATACTATATATATATATAATATATTATCTATATCTTTGTCTGTTTTGCATGTATCTATCCACTAATATCTATATCTCTATAATCTCTCAAATCTCTATACTCTCTATTTTTTTAAATTTTTTTTTTTTTTTTGATGTTGGTTCTGTATATTTCAATAGTATACCCATGTAAATTTAGGTTTCATTTATTTGTGTGTATGTGTGTGTGTATGTGGTGTATACATTTAATACATATGTATATGGCATTATATATTTACTTCGTATATACTCTACTACCATGCATACATATATATATACTATATATACTATATTATATATCCTATATTATATAATTATAATTAGATATTAATACATTCCAAATGCATATGTACGTGTCATCCTGTATACACGCATACACACACCTCCTCCAACAAAAACACGCAAGGACACGAGCCTGTTCTTTTTCTCGCGCGACGGGTCGGCAGAGACGCAAATCCGCCCAAAATCTCAGAAACGGCTCATCTCACGCCAAAGGAAGGAGGGAAAAAAGGTGCCTTTAACCCGAGAGGGGCGGCGGCGCGGTGGCCCCCGCGTGGAGGCCTTCCCAGATTTCCAAAGCGTTTCATTGTCCTGGCGGTGTAGGTGCCACAAAAATGGTGTTGTGGTTGCTGCTGTTTTTCTTTGCTTTCTTCTTCTTTCAGTTTTTTTTCTCGCTCTTCTCCGGTAATTGGGTCGTATTTTTGCCGTTTTGTTTAGAAAACGGCAGTGGTAATGGCAGAAGATAGAACAGTAATGTAAGCTGATGGTCCCCTCTTGAATAAAGTACATTAACGAGTAAATTTAATACTTCATTAATTTCTATGGTGAAGCTTAAAGGTATTATTTTTCTCTGAAAATTTACATATGCAACCCATATCAGGTTTTGAAAATCAAATATCTGCAGTATAGAGTGAATTATATTCTACTATCCATAAATAGATGGATTATTGATGAATATATATAAATACACACACACAGCAACACAGGGGCACACACACAACCCACACACACACACCCACACACACACACACACACACACACACTATATATATATATATATATACTATATATTATATAGATATAATATATATATATATTATATATATATATATACTATATTATATATATATCTATATCTAGATAGATATATAACATATTATACTCTCCCTATATATCTATATATATCTATATATATTATATATCTATTTGTGTGTGTGTGTGTGTGTTTGTGTGTGTGTGTGTTTGTGTGTGTTGTGTGTTTGTGTGTGTTCTGTTTGTGTGTGTGTGTTGTGTGTGTGTGTGTGTTGTGTGTGTTTGTGTGTGTGTTTGCGTGTGTGTGTACATCTATATAAATACATAATGTGCATATATATCCTATATATATGCATATAGTATCTATATATATTTATGTATATATATCTAATAATCTACTATATATATGTATATTAAATTTCTCCATCTCTATATCTCTCTCTTCTCTCTCTATTATATATCTATATATTTTGTGTGTGTGTGTGTGTGTTGATGGTGTGTGTGTGTGTGTGTTGTGGTAAAATAAATCCTTGCATCATAGATAAAATATATATAATATAATTATATATAGATATCTATCTATATATATATATATAGTATATATCATATCTACTATCTCCCAATTATCCTATTATATACATATATATATATATATAGATATATATATCTATTTATAATATAATATATATATATATATATTAAACATTATACATATGTGTAATATCATACATATATATATACTTTAATATATATATATAGTATATTATATATATATATTAATATATATATATATATATATATAAATATATATATTGATATGATTATATTATGCGTGTGTGTGTACGTGTATATTATCCTTATATTTAATAAATATATATTTTCATATGTATGAGTGTGGGTGTGTGGTGTTTGTGG
>NC_051388.1:60329680-60332180 GCF_015228065.2 Penaeus monodon | reverse complement strand
GACCGAGGCGCGCTCTGTCGCCTATCATTTCACTTTCTCCATTATTATTTATATTACCTCTCGTCTTCTCGATGGTTCTCATTTCCCCTCTCTTCCCTTTTCATTTTTTTCTTGTTGTTGTTGTTTCTTTCGTATCATTATGATTGATTCAATTGTTGTTTATGAATTTGTATGTTTCCCTTTCTATTCTAATTCGCTTTCGTTCGTCGTCGGGTCCGATTTTCCCTGTCTCCTTTCCCTCTTCGTATTTCATTTTTCTTCTGCTTCCTATGCTGTATAAGTGCACACTTCTCTTCTCTTTCCTCCTTCCTCCAATAATTTCTTTCCTTTCTTTATCCCTTCAACGCCACTCCGGAAGTAATCGTAAACTTACTTAAATATGTGATCACTATGAAATCATGGGAAAATTTATCTTATGGAATCATTACCTCAGCCACAATCATTAAATGTCTTACCATGCATTACCAACCATATCAAAACATATACCATTATATTTGCCATAAGGTATACTATTATACACAGTTCAACATATCGATTTTTATAGGTCACCATTCATATAAGCCAATTACGTACACTGTTGGTGTATCCATCTACATGAAAAGCAGTATACTGTTTACCATGAGCAGATGTTCCAATGTGACTGTAGAATTCTTTCCTTGGATGACCCATACACGTTTGTCATTGACATCATCATAAAAAAATATAATCATAATCAGGAACTTCAGGAATGTCCCTTTGTTTATAAAACATTACCATATTTTTCCTGGTTGTAAATTTGCCTCCGCAAAAGCACAATTCCATTTGGTTATACGTTAATTTGTTAAGATATATCAGCAGGTGAAAATAAATAAATACTATACCATTTTTATAAGTAAGACAAAATAAATATCGAGATAAAACAAAATAATATCAACAACTCTAGCTGAGAGTCGGACTAATTTCCAAGAATAAAGATCCTCTCTGACTAAAGCTCGCAAGAGATTGTATAGCGTATTACAACACCTAAACAATAATTAATGTACATAACGGATATAGATAAGGATACAGGGAAACGATACAATTTCCATTCCTCCAGCGAGTGAGTAAACTGCACAGCGGATGTACTGAGTATTGCATAGGTGGCCAATACATACCATTACGGAAAGTACTTTCTCTTCTCACCATAGTAATTTAGTTCTAAAACGAAGATGCTCGACACGCTAGTTATACGGTCCGGAACTAATGATCAAAACAGGTCTTGATTTTTAGATTACAGGATCTGCCCATGATACTTTAAATGTGCAAGTTCATATTACACAAACGAGAATCATTCCAACCCGAACTAACACACTACATATGTAAGTTTATAAATGACAAAGAGTTAAAAACATTACACAAGCAAGGGCTATTCCACCTTGAACAATTTACTGATTTGATACTCTCTATATAGATACTATCAAATATACCAATGCATTGTTTATGAAATGTATTTACTAGATCTTGTGGAAGTTGCCAGGATTGTTTGTGATGTGTGCATGCCATTCCAATCTTTTTCATGTATCTTTGTATGTATCCATCTTCCCTCTTTCTCTTTCTGTCCTTCTCTGTCTTTCTGTCTCTCTCTCTCTATCTATCTATCTCTTCTATCTGTCTATATCTGTTCATCACTCCTCTCCTTTCTTCTCTCTCTTCTAACTGTCTATATCTGTTCATCACTCCTCTCCTTTCTTCTCTCTCTCTCTCTCTCCCTCTCTCTCTTTCTATCTTTTCTCTCCCTCCCTCTCTCTCTCTTTCTTTTTTCTCCCTCTCTTCCTCCCTCCCTCTCTCTTTTCTCTCCCCGGCTCCACTCAGCTGAACGACACCCCCTCCCCCCAAAAAAAAAAGAGAGAGAGAGAGAAAAAAGCAGCTCCACATCACACGTCCAGATGATCGTGTAGTTAAGCTGTCGGGAAGTCTTATGCCATAAATCAGACTTATCATGTGGATCCAATCTGTCGTTCGGTATTTGCAAGAATGGCAGGACGGGCGATGTTAATTTCCAAAGCGTCTGTTTGCTTAGTTTAATGAACTTGATATTTTTTTGAACAAATAAGCTTGAGGGCTTTTTCCAGGCTGTTCTTCGGTGACTGTGACGACTAATTCGACTAAAAGCTATCCCGAAATAGACAATTCTCCCCTCCCCCCTTTCCTCCTATCTGGTCCTGCCAAGTCCCTTTCATAAAGGAAAAGAATCGCGTTGATTATATGGGAAACAGGGCCCGGAGGGGGAAATGATGCTATTGCCAGGGAGGTTATAACATAAATGGTTACTTTTTTATCATAGTTTTTTTTTTCTCTCTCTCTTTCTTTCTCTTCTTGTCTTTCCCCGAATAGAAGCTGAGATTCTATAGCCAGGTGTAGAGGAGGTTCATGATCCCCTGAATTTTTGTTTTAGAATCAAGACACT
The DNA here is from genome assembly GCF_015228065.2 of Penaeus monodon. Classification (NCBI taxonomy): domain Eukaryota; kingdom Metazoa; phylum Arthropoda; class Malacostraca; order Decapoda; family Penaeidae; genus Penaeus; species Penaeus monodon. Next base: position 60,329,755 of record NC_051388.1, on the reverse strand, counting down.
TCACTCGAATCGAACTGCAATAAAACTCCTTTTTGACTTCATATCCCTTTGTACGATTCTTTTTGCAGGTAAAAT
>NC_051388.1:60312180-60319680 GCF_015228065.2 Penaeus monodon | reverse complement strand
AATTTTGATGTAAAGTAGCCAGTGAAGATGTAGGGTGTACGTGATGAAGTTGCGATAGTGACAGTATCAGAAGTAATCAGTTTTGGATGAATACGAAGCACAGAAATAAAAATAATGCTCTTAATAACATGAAAAATACCGTGCCGTAGATAAGCCGAAAATGCCAAAACAGATATCAAAGTCAATTAATAAAAGAACTCGGGCTGGGTAATAAGAGTCTAATCAATCTATCAATTTTTATCAATATCGGAGGATTAGAGGGTGGGTGGCGGGGAGGAGGGGGCAAGGGGGTATAGTGTGGTGGGTGGGGGGTGGGGGGCGGGGAGCCGGGGCGTGGTGCTGCGGCAGGCTTAGCTGAGCCATCTGGTCTGAGGAGCACCTTATAAGGTCAGCGCGACCAGTGGAAGAGCACTCGCATTGAGTCTCGCCTCGCTCCCCCGGCTGCTCAAGGTCAATGCTGTCCCTGGGTCATTGTCCCTTAGGCCTACTCTCAACTCGGGGTAGCCTCGGGCTGCTGTGCCGTCCTGTAGGGTTGGGTGGGTAGGTTGAGGTAGGTTGGTAGGGGGGTTAGTGGGTAGGGTAGCAGGGAGGGGGGAGGTAGGTAGGGAGGTACATAGGCATGCAGGTATGTGTGTGTATATATATATATAATATATAGATATATAATATATATATATATATATATATATATATATATATATATATATATATATATATACTATATTGCATATATGTATATGCATATATATTATATATATTATATTATTATATATATTATATATATTATATTATTATATATATTATATATATTAGGGGGATACAGGGAAAGAGAGAGAGGGGAGAGAGAGAGAAGGGGAGAGGGAGAGGAGAGGGAGAGAGTGAGAGGGAGAGAGAGAGAGGGGGAGGGGAGAGAGAGGGGAGAGGGGAGAGAGAGGGGGAGAGGGGAGAGAGAGGGAGGGAGAGGGGAGAGAGAGAGAGAGAGAGATAAAGAGAGAGAAAGAGGGGAGATAGAGAGGCAAAAGAGAGAGACAGAGAGGAGAAAGAGAGAGAGGGAGAGGGGGGGAGAGAGAGGGAGAGGGAGGGGGGAGGAGAGAGAGAGGGAGAGGGACGGGGGAGGAGAGAGAGAGGGAGAGGGGAGAGAGAGTGGAGAGAGAGGAAGAGGAAGAGGGGAGAGCGGAGACAAGGGGAGGGGAGAAAGAGAAAATGAGAGAGAGGAGAGAAAGAGAGAATGAAAAAGAGTAGAGAAAGAATGAGATACTGGAGAGAAAGAGAGAATGAGAGAGAGGATAGAAAAAGAAAAAGAGAGAGGGGAGAAAGAGAGAATGAGAGAGGAGAGAATGAGAGAGAGGAGAGATAGAGAGAATGAGAGAGATGAAAAAGAAAAGAAGAGAGAAAGAAGGGAGAGAGGGAGAAGAGAGAAAGAGAAAGGACGGAAAAATAAGGGAGAAAAAAGAGAAAGAGGGAAGGAGGCGGGAGAAAGGAGAAAGAGAGAAAGAGGGAGAGAAAGAGAAAGGGGAAAAGAGGAAGAGAAGAGAGGGAGGAAAAAGAGAGAAGGAGAGAAGGGGGAAAAGGAAAAAAAGACAGAACGGAAGAGAGGGGAAAAAAAGAAGGGAGAGAGGGGAAAAAGAGAAGGGGGGAGAAAAAAAAAAAGAAAAGAGAAAAAGGAAAGAGAAGAGAGAAAGAGAGAAGGAGAGAGAGGAGAGAAAGAGAGAAGGAGAGAGAGGAGAAAAGGAGAGAGACTGGAGAAGGGGAGAAGGAGAAAGAGGAGAGAAAGAGTAAATGAGAGAAAGAGAGAAGGAGAGAGGGAAATTATTTAATCAAAAAATAATATATATATATATAATATTTTATATATTATATATATAAAATATATATAGATATATATATATATATACATATATTATAGATATAATTTATTATATTATAATATAAATATATAATAAAAATATATATATTAAATTATAATATTATATTTATATTATATATATTATATAATTATATATATATATATAATAATATATATATATATAAATATCTATATATATATATTTATATATATTATATTATATAATATATATAATATATATATAATATCTAAAGAGAGGGGAGGAGAGAGAGAGAGAGAGAGAGAGAGAGAAAGAGAGAGAGGCAGCAAGAGAAAGAGATAGAGAGAGAGAGAGGGAGAGAGAGAGGGAGGAGAGGAGAAGAGAGAGAGAAGAAGGAAAAAGAGGGGAGGGGGGAGATGAGAGAGAGAGGGAGGGGAGAGAGGAGAAGAGAGAGAGGAGAGAGAGGGAAAGGGGAGGAGAGAGAAAGGGGAAAGGGAGAGGAGGGGAAAGGGGAAAAAGAGAGAAAAAAAGGGGAAAAAGGCGAGGAAGAAGAGAGGAAAGGGGGAGGAGGGAGAGGAGAAAGGGGGAGGAAGAGGAAAGAAAAGGAGAAGGGGGAAGAGAGAGAGAGGAGAGAGAAAAGAGAGGAGAGAGAGAGAAAAGAGAGAGAGGGGAGAGAGAGAAAAAAAGGAGAGAGAGAGAGAGAGAGAGGAGAAGGAAAAGAGGCAGAGAGGGAGGGGGAGGAGGAGAAGGGGAGGAGAAGGAAGGGGGGGGGAGGGGAAGGGGGAGAAAGAGGAGAGAGAAAAAAAGAAAGGAAGAAAGGGAAAGAGGAAGAAGGAAAGAGAAGAGGAGAAGAGAGAGAGAAAAGGGGGGAGAAGAAGAAGGAGAGGAGAGAGAGAAAGGGGAAAAGAGAGAGAGAAGAAGGGGGAAAGGAAGGAGAGAGGGAAGAGGGGGAAAAAAGAAAGGAAAAAAAGGGGGGGGAAGAAGAGAGAGAGAAAAAAAGGGGGGAAGGGGAAAAGGGGAGAGAGAAAAAAGGGAAAGGGGAAAAAGGGGAGAGAGAGGAAGGAGAGGAGAGAAAGGATGAGAGAGAAAGAAAAGGAGAAGAAGGAGAGGAGAAAGGAAAAGAAAAAAAAGAGGAAAAGAAAAAAAAGAGAGAAGAAAGAAGAGAGAGAAGGGGGAAAAAAGAAGGGGGGAGAAAGGGGAAAGGGGGAAGGAAAAAGAAAGAGGGGAAAAGAGAGAGAGGAAAAAAAGGGGAAAAAAGAAAGGAAGTGAGAAAGGGGAGAGAGAGAGAAAGAAAAGGGGAGAAAGATAGAGAGAGAGAGAAAAAAAGAAAAGAGAGAGAGAAAGAGAAAAGAGAGAGAGAGGAGACGAGAGAGAGAGAGAGAAGGAGAGGGAGAGAGAGAAAAAGGAAGGGGAGAAGAGACCGATGCCCGAAATCTAGGCCCCTTTTTCAGAGGAATGTGATTTCAAAGGTAAACGAATAAGCAATAAAAACAATGTTTTGTTTTCCCGAAAAAGCGTGACATATTCAAGTTTTTGCTGTAAATAATTATTCATATTTTTGTAAATTAGGGTTTTCGACTCGCGTCAGTCATTTGCCACTTCAGATGGTGCAGACAGTGGACCCCAGTTTCATATTTTACGTGTTCATGTTTTTTCTTCTTTTTATAATTGTTTTCACACTCACTTTATTATTCTATTGAGAAGTATGATATTTCGTATCACGCGACCTACATGTTGCAAGATTTAGCTGCAACATGCACTTGTAAATGGATTTTTCACACATCCGCTGTGGGGGTGGAACCCCCTTCTTGTCCCCTTTCATGTTAAAAACCCCCGAATAAGAACAGTATATCACAACCACTTATGCGGGGATAGCTAGCCTTACTTATTGCAACAGTTAGAAAAAAAAAATAGGTTTGTATTTTTTCAAGTTTCATTTTAAAATTTATTTTTCTTAATTTTTCATTTCAAGAATCGTTAAAAAATGGTGGTTTCCTGGGAAAACAAGTCGTGGTTATTTTGATGTGATTTTAGTATTTCGTTTTTTTATCGGGCTTCTCATTCGCATATATACACCTTATTTGTCTTCCCTTTCTTCTCTCTTCTATTCGTCTTCTCCCTTTCGGTGGTTTATTAAAGGATGATATTCCGCGCTTGCCTCCGATTTGGCAGAATTGGCGTCGAGTTTTAATTTGTTTGTCATTGTTATATCTGTTGTAGTTATTTTTATTCTGTTGTTCTGTTGCTGCTGTTGTTTTTTTATTGTTGCTGCTTTTTTGTTTGGGGCGGGTTTTGGTTGTTGTTGTTGTTCCTACCGCAGCTCTGGATGCTAGTGTTGCTAATGATGATGTTGCTTTGTCAGCCAGTGCATTAGTAGGCGGCACGAATTACGCAATATCTAAAAGAAATAGGTAGCCAGTTCAATCATTATGCAAGCTAAAACCTTTTTAATGGATGTTTTTCTGGCTCCCACCCATCAATTTTTTTTTTGCATGTGGCGTTCGCTCGCTGACATTTGCATATGGAATCGTAGTTTGCGCAATTTAGGAATATATCGTCCTCATCGTGATAACGTGACTGTGTGATATCGTTCATCAGACGTGCAATGGCAAGCAATATTCCTCTCGTGTCGATGGTCATGATAGATTCATTTAAAAAAAAATGTATTATTATTAATCTTATTATTGTTATTAGTATTAATTTTGGGGTCATCATCTTTATTTTATTTTTTCATTATTATTATTATTATTATTATTATTATTATTATTATTATTATTATTATTATTATTATTATTATTATTATTATTATTACTATTATTATTTTCATTATTCTATTTTTTTTCATTATTCTATTTTTTTCATTATTATTATTTTATTATTATTATTATTATTATTATTATTATTATTATTAATTTTTTATCATTGTTACTATTACTATTTTTATTACTAATTTTATTACGATTATGATTATCATCATCATCATTATCATTATCATTATGATTATCATCGTCATCTTTATCATCATCATCATCATCATCATCATCATCATCATCATCATCCTTATTATTACTATCATTATTATTATTATCATTATTATTATTATAAAGAAATATTTTTTTCTTCATTTCCTTCATTTCCATAATTATTATTATTATTATTGTTATTATTATTATTATTATTATTATTATTATTGTTATTATTATTATTGTTGTTGTTGTTGTTGTTGTTGTTGTTGTTGTTGTTGTTATTGTTGTTGTTTTCTTATTTTTGTAATTATTATAATTATTTTTTTTTTATTATTATTATTATTTTTGTTATTATTTCTTCTCATTATTATTATTATTGTTATTATTATTATTATCATTATTATTATTATTATTGTTGTTGTTGTTGTTGTTGTTGTTGTTGTTGCAGCAGCAGCAGCAGCAGCTGCAGCATCACCATCGTTATTATTATTAAATATTACTACTACTACTACTACCACTACTACTACTACTACTACTACTACTACTACTACTACTACTACTACTACTACTACAACTACTACTTCTACTACTTCTACTATTACTACTACTACTAATACTACTGGTGGCATTATAATTATCATCACTATTTTTATCATCACCATCTTTATTACCATTACTAATAATAGTTCTCAGACGATGGCTGAAACACTAAAACAGAGTCAGAATGTCTCAAGGAGATTGCATTGCAACGGCTTTGTTCAAGAAGGAAGTGCCACTGCCAAAGAGACAGAGATTTCGCTTTGGTCGACGGCCGAAGAAAAGAAGGTTGAGGGGTGTAACTCGAAATTAGAGGTTTGTGTACACAACAACGGTGAAGTGTTGATTATGTTGATGTATTTTTTACCTTTTTCTCTTTTCTATCACAATCTTTCTTCTTTTACTATACACTGGTATCATTACAATCACAGTTGGTGTTCACTTGCAGCAACAGTCATATCACCAACACTGATGTGAGTGAGATGTATAATGGAATATTCTGTGGATTACCGGCATGAAATATCCATGATGTATAATATAACATACACATTCTGTGGATCAACACTGTGATGTATACATGATTCATTTACTGACCCTGTTACGTCGTTTTGGTACAATCAGTACAATCGTTTTTATCGACTTTTTTCTTCTCCATTTTGCATTTATATCGGAAAGTGTAATATCAGCTAAATAAATAAACCGATCTATCAGTTTCCACGAGAACTATCCAGGTGATTCATCATTAAATTAGACTGTAAGCCGCTGTGGCTCATTTGACTGTATCGTTGCACTGCCGTTAGCATTTGGCGTTTTGTGAATTCGTGAATCTACAATGTCTTTACGTCATCAACCCATCGTATCCAGGCCACCTTGCACGAAAGGACCTGGTACTAAATGGGGCAACGGTTCCGGGGAGTTACACCCTGTTCTCTGCCTTCGAAAATCATTCACTCGTCGCTGGGTAACTCTCAAATGTCCCAGTTGTTCATTGCGTCGCCGTTAATGTGAGGTCAACCGGAACTTCGGTTGCTTGCTCAGCTTCCTGTGCTGAATGACAGGAGCTGCGTATGGGCGTGAGACGGGCGTGAGACGGCCCCGGAGTTCCCTTCTCGACGATAAATGATGCGCCCCTGCGAGAAAGTAAAAAAAATGAATGTTCTTGCTGCACTGGTCACCCGCTGAGGCCATTGATTACATATTGAGTCCATGATGTAGCAAGTTTTGTAGACAGGGAGCAGACATGCTGGGACTCAATTTGTCCCGTTTTATTACTGGTAAAGATTAGGTTCGGATATTGGTTCTTCATACGGACTTGCAAGCAGGTTGTAAAGTAGGGCAAAGCTTGGCAGCGAGGTGCTTTGAAAAAATGTAATCATCATCATTATAGATATTTGGAGATTTTTCTCACTATTCAGCTGCTCCCTCGTGTCTCCATGTAGAGGCTGTCTTTTCATCTTTTCCTTCGAGGAAATGCACGTATAATTGGATAACGTTAAGGTTTATATGTGATGAATGGAGCTCAATGGTATGTTGAGGATTTTATGGCGTATCGTTCACGAGATGGCCAATGATGATGATGTCACCATGAGCTTACAAAATGGCCGCCGTCATTTTTTCAGTGCCTCTTCGGCCAAAACTTCAGCATCTGTATTATTAGCAATAGACATATCGTTGCTCTCAGTGGTACTTACAGGATGCAACAGTGACATGGTAGGTTAATCTTACATTATATCATTAATAGCAAAATTCTCGTTTAGTCTTCTTAGAGCCATGTTTCACAGAAATGTTACAGCGTTGTGACACGTGTATCCTGCTGTAGTAGAACAAGCATGTTATACTACAGCATGGCTCTATTCTTCTTTTTCAAACCATGCAAAGGGCAAAGCAACTCATTACCCCGTTCTGAACGTCAGGGCAAAGCAACTCATTACCCCGTTCTGAACGTCAGGGCAAAGCAACTCATTACCCCGTTCCTGAACGTCAGGTCAAAGTAACCCATTACCCCGTTCCTGAACGTCAGGGCAAAGGAATCTATTATCCCCTTAATGAGGCCGATGAAGGGATCGCATTAATTACCTCGAAGGGGAGGAGGCTACGTAATCGTCCGCTTTTATTGGCTTCTTGGTTGCTTCTTGCTTTGGATGAGTGTCAGCGGATTTCAGCAAGTAGAG
>NC_051388.1:60288674-60291174 GCF_015228065.2 Penaeus monodon | reverse complement strand
CTCCTCTCTCTCTCTCCTCTCTCTCTCTCTCTCTTCCCCTTCCTTTGTTCAATCCTTCCTTCCCTCCATCCCTGCTTCCCACTATCCTCTTTCTCTCTCTACATATACCCCCCCTCTCTCTATTTCTCTCTCTCTCTTTCTCTCTTCTCTCCCCTCCCTTCCTCTCCCTTTTCTCTCTCTTCTCTCTCTCTCTCTCTCTCTCTCTCTCTCTCTCTCTCTCTCTCTCTCCATGCTTCCACTTCCCTAACCCCTATTCTTCTTTTCTCTCTCTTGTCTCTTTCGCCTTTCTAATCCCTTCTCCCTCCCTCCCTCCCTCCCTCCCTCCCTCCCTCCCTCCCTCCCATCCCTTTAACCTTTTTCTATTTTTTGTTGGACTTATTTCTTTTACAACATCTCTGTCTGATTCTTTTTTCACCTTTAAAATTTGCACGAGTCAGATTCACTAGATTTCTGATTACTGTTTGTGCACCTGTATTATCATGTCTTGAGTGAATAGGCTGTGTTTTAATCTTGTGAGTAAAGATTCTGATATTGTTTTCCGTCTGTCTTTCAGGTAAGACCGAGAGCCGCCTTCACAGTCCCATTGAGGTTGCTTAAGGTAACATATTTCGCCGTTATACTTGGGGGGATATATTTGAATGGAGTTCAGTGGGATAGATTGTGTTGATAATGGAAATTTTCCCCAAATTTCGATGTTATATTACAATTGCGCCTCTTGATTTGTTAGTCGTTGTTTTACATACTCCTTTTTTACGGTGGGGTTGAATTCTCACAAATTTGGTTGCGTCCGCTTAAAGCATTTTCCGTGTCATTAGTGGCTATTGTTTTAATCATTCCGCGTGGATTGTGAGGGAGTCTCGGAACCCAGAGATAGTTTTGGCTTTGAGTCTTACCATTTTTTTTTACCTTTTATTGTTGTTGTTGTCCTTGTATTATGTGGTAGTCCTTACAATGATCGGTGAATAGGTCGTTTTATCTTTCCCAAAACGGTGGGATTTCTACTGCAGGCGTCGTGATCTTGCTCTCCATGTATTGTCATCAAAAGGTTTTATTATTTGTCCCTATTCTCTGTACAGATGATAGGATATCCTTTTCCCAAGTTTTGTTTTAGTGAAGAGAGCAGAGGGGAGAGGGGCTATGCATGGAATAAATGCCTTTAGTTGTTGTGTCACCGGGGCTTACGCAGAAAATACACTAATCAAAAATCAAGAGTCGAGTTAAAAATTGAAAGTATTTTATTTTATCTCTTATTCATGCACGTTGAGTCCTGGAGCCGGGCGATCTCATGATCTCGTCACGACGTGCCTCTCCTGAAGCTGAGGTGAACCAGCATCACCTGAAATTTCACCTTTATGCTGGATGTCTCCTCTGAACGTTACTCGATCATTTTGTCTTCCGATGGAGATGATTCCCGACCCGCGATGATGTTGATACGCAGCTTAACCGATGTCAGACGTCAGTGTGATAGACAAATTCGACACATTTCCTGTACTTAAGCAACACGACTGACAAAAGTGATCATTCGAAGACTCATTGGTGGCTTAGGTATCATCTGTGTGTCTGGTTATATATCTACGTGTGTTTGTTTGTGTATGTAGTATGTATGTGTATGTATGTATTTATGTATGTACACCCCCACACACATATATAGGTAGATAGGAAGATAGATATAGACACACACACACACACACACACACACACACACACACACACACACACACACACACACACACACACACACACACACACACACACACACACACGCCATTTTTTTTTTTTTCTGAGGGGGGGTTGAAGAGTAACTGAGGATAAAACGAAGAAACACACACCTGGAAAACAGAAAAGAGAACACATCATAGGCGTTTTTAGTCAATCGTTTGCACGAATCCGTCTATATACTCACTATTAGTAGAAAATAATTTCTCAGTGTGTTCATTTACACACTTCAAGTAGAACATATCGGTCAATCTGTCTGTGAACCTATTTTATTTCCACAATCGTTTTATTTCATTTATTCAGTCACTAAGAGTGGGGTATGTCAAGCGTGGGGTATGTCAAGCGTGGGGTATGTCAAGCGTGGGGTATGTCAAGCGTGGGGTATGTCAAGCTATCCATTTATGAATTTGATTATTATCTCCAGTATGAGAATGTAAATCACTCATTTTGTTGATTGATTAATGAATTAACTCAGTATGAATAAGGTGTATCATTCAATTCATTCATTAGATTTGTATATTCACCCAGTAAAACAATATAAAAAAATGGGAATATATATCACTCAAATTATTCATGAGTTAATGCACATGCCTCGTATAGTCACTTAATTCACTCATCCGCATTTTGCAATATACGAGTTTCCATGAGTTTTCATGAGTGAATTCCATGCAAATCTAACTGACACTGTTTCCGGCTTTGCTCCCAGAGGCAAAAAAAATAATGTCAGTTAGCACGATGTCAAGATAAAAAGAATGATTGTGAGTAATTATGATAAAAATTATAA
>NC_051388.1:60281787-60284415 GCF_015228065.2 Penaeus monodon | reverse complement strand
TTGTTTGTTTTGTGTGTGGTGTGGGGTGGTTTGGGGTTTTTGGGGTGGTGTGTGTGTGTGTGGTGTGGTGTGTGGTGTTGTACATTTATACATATATATATTTAAAATTTATATATTTTATATATATATTTATATATAATATATTATTATATGTGATAATATGATTTATATATGATATATAATTTATAAAATTTTAATTAGATTATTAATATATAAATATATTTTATATAATTTTTATATAAAATTTTAAAATTTATTTTATTTTTATATTTAAATTATATAAATATTAATTAATATTATATATTTTATATAATATATATATATAATTATATATATTAAAATATATATACCATACATATAATTTAAAAAAAAAAAAATCTATATGTATGTATGTAAGGGATATATAAATATTATAAAATATATAATTTTATATATAATTTATATAAAAATTTTAAAAAGCATTAAATCATTATACATATACCCCAACATAATACTATAACGTACTACACAAACACAAACCACTCACACAACATGATATTATTAAAAAAGATAAAATATAAAAAAAATTTTTAAAATATGATTTAAAATATATATATAATTATATAAATATAAAATATTATATTATATATATATAATATAATTATATAATAATGATATATAAAACTACTAATAAATAGATATTTTGTGTTTTAAATAATCATATATTTAAAAAATATAAAATTAATTTAAATATAATTTAAAATACTATTATATATTTATTAATTAAAATAATATTATATATTTTATATATATATATTTTAAAATTTTAACATATGTGTGTATAGATATGTTATATCTATGTACATGTATATGAAATGTATAAAATTGTGTATTTTATGGATTTGGGGGTGTGTGCGTTTTATTATATATATATAGAATATAATATATAATATTTAAATATTATATATATTGTGTGTGTGGGGGTGGTGTGTGGGTGTGTTGTGGGTGTGTTGGGTGTGTGGTTAAAAATATATATATATAAAATATATATATTTGTGGGTGTGTGTGTTGTGGGTGTGTGTGTGTGTGGTGGGGTGTGTGGGGGGGTTGGTGTGGGTTTGTGTGTGGTTTTGTGTGTGTGTTTGTGGTGTGTGGGGGTGTGTGTGGTGTGTGTGGTGTGTCTGTGTGGTGAAAATTTATAAATATATATAATAATTAATAATATATATATAATATATATATATTATATTACAGTTACACACATCTATCTATCCTCTCTCGCTCTCTTTCTCTCTTCTCCTCTCTCTCCCTCTCTCTCTCTCTCCCCTCTCTTCTCTCTCTCTCTCTCCTCCCTCTCTTCCTCTCTTTTTCCCTCTTTTCTCCTCTCTCTTTCCTCCCTTTTTTTCTTCTCTCTCTTTTTCTCTCCCCCCCCTCTCTCTCTCTCTCTCTCTCTTCTCTCTCTCTCTCTTCCTCTCTCTCTCTCTTCTTCTCGATATATATATATATATATATAATTTTATATAATAAAATTATATATATATATTACAGTTTGATATTTATAAAATATTTTAAATTTCCCTTTCCCTTTTTTTTCTTTTTCCCTTTTAAATTATTCCCCTGGGTGTAAGGGAAAGGCCGGGGGTTTCCATCCCCCCCCCCGCTGCGGGGATTTAAAAGCCAAAGGCAGCAAGATTGCTAGAAGAGATCGTACCCCTGCCCCCACCCCCACACACAAGCCCAAACACACACAAAAGCACACCCCACCCCGCCCCACACACGACACGACACACCCGCACAAAACAAACACGCACACACGCACCCCACACACACTCACGGCAAAAATCTATATAAAATATAATATATATATATATATATATATAAAATATATATATTTTGAATATATATATAGTATATAATATGTATATAATATATTTTAATTTTACATTAAAAATATAATCAAAATGGAACGTATAATATATATTATAAGTATACACCACCCCACACACACACACAACACACACACACACACAAAACACCACACACCCACACACACACCCACACACAACACCCCCACACACACACACACACACACCACACACACACGCACCCCACACCCACACACGCAACGGGCACACTAACCCCATAAACCCACACCCCTACACACAGAATTTTATACATACATATATTTAAATATTATATATGTTTTGTGTGTTTATATATGTATCCCCCCCTATATATATTTTATATATATATTTTAATATATATATATACCACACACACACACACACACACACACAAACACACACACGCACACACACACACACCAAAAACCACACACACACACACACACAACGCACAACCCCACCCACACACACCACACACAAAATATATATTATTATATATATTTTTATATAATATATAAAAAATATAAACATTTTAAATATATATAAAATATATATAAATATTAAAATATATATATATATATACATTCCAAAATACCCTATAATAATATATATATATATATAAAATATATATATATTTTAATATACCATATATACATATTTAAAATATGCATATATTTCTTCCCTTTAATTTTATACCCTAATTTCAAACATACATAAATATATCTATTAGATAAACCCAAAACCC
>NC_051388.1:60173454-60178454 GCF_015228065.2 Penaeus monodon | reverse complement strand
GGGGTTTTTTGGGGGGGGTGGTTTTTTGGGGGGTTTGGGGGGGGGGGGGGGGGGGGGGGGGAAGACGGAGGGGGGGAAGGAGAGGGGAAAAATGGGGAAGGGAGGGGGGGGGGGGGGGTTTTTTTTGGGGGGGGGTTTTTTTGGGGGGGGGGGGAAAAAAGGGTTGGGGGGAGAAGGAAAAGAGCGTATGCTAAAAGGATTAATTAATCTAGAGATTTAAAGACGTGGGCAGACAGAGCGAGAATGTAAAAGTTTTAGATGGATCAAACTCTAATCGGATATAATGATAGTAAAATGAAGAAGGGATGCTTAGTGTAGCAGAGAAAAAGACAGAGAAAATGCCATCTTATTTTTTTCAAGGTTACTGCCCGGCATCCTCTCCTTTCTCTATACTTCATCGCAAATCTTGTGCAATTTCCTTTATAACGATCCTCATTTTTCTTTATATTTTTTTTTTTTTTTTTTGTTTTTTTTTTTTTTTTTTTTTTTTTTGGGGTTTTGGGTTTTTTTTTTTTTTTCTCTTCATCTTTATTTTTTTCATAATGATTTTGCAATGAAGATTTAATATCACGAAGAACAACCTTTCCCACCCCTCTCTTGCATTTTTGTTCTTGTTCTTGTCCTTGCCCGCCCCCGCCCCCCCCCCCCCGCCCCCCATGTCTGTGTCTAGTAACATCCCTCGCGAGAGAAAAAAAAAAAGTAGAAAAAAACACATAGTAGCATGTCGCCAAACTACGGACAACTTGCTTTTAAATTAAACACCAACGCCGACCTATGACTAAGCAGACGGGGCCCCTCCCTCTCGCTCGGCCGCGCGCCCGTCTGTTCCTCCAGGCTATATCGATCTATATGGGGGGGGGGGGGCACCAGGCCACGTGACTCCCCCCGCTGCTATATCTCCACGTGCCCACTGGTCGACCTGGATATGTTGTTGTTTTTCTCATTCCTTATCGCTCTCTCTCTCTCTTTCTCTCTCTCTCTCTCTCTCTCTCCCACTCCTCCTTCGTCTTCTCTCTCTCTCTTTCCCTCCTCTCTCTCTCTCTCTTCCTCTCTCTCTCTCTCTCTCTCCTCTCTCTCTTCTTCTCTCTCTCTCTCTCCTCTCTCTCTCTCCTCTCTCTCTCTCTCTCTCTCTCTCTCTCTCCTCTCTCTCCTCTCTCTCCTCTCTCTCTCTCTCTCTCTCTCCTCCTCTCTCTCTCTCTGCTCTCTCTCTCTCTCTCTCTCTCTCTCTCTCTCTCTCTCTGTTCTATCATCTCTCTCTCTCCTCTCTCTCCTCCTCCTTCCCTCTCCTTTCTCTCACTCTATCACTCTCTCATCTCATTCTCTCCCTCATTTGTTTATGTATATATATATATATATTACATATATATATATATATATATATATATATATATATATATATATACATATATAGGTGTATATATATATATATATATATATATATATATATATATATATATATATATATATATTATATATTTATATATATATGTGTGTGCGTGTGTGTGTGTGTGTGTGTGTGTGTGTGTGTGTGTGTGTGTGTGTGTGTGTGTGTGTGTGTGTGTGTGTGTGTGTGTGTGTGTGTGTGTGTGTAATATATATAATTATATCCATATCCATATAAATAGATGAATAAATACAATAAGGAAATGTTTATGTATATGTATGTATGTGTGATGTGTGTGTGTAGACATATATACATGAATATGCCTATACATACATACATATAAGCACATGCATAGTGATTATAAATAAATATATGAACATATATTTCTTCCCCTGATTCGCGAGCTCTGTGTCTCCCTTTTCTTGTTAACGTCTTACTGTGTTCTTCGAAGTATTATTATCGCCCTCTGCCTCTAATAGGCCATGAGATATGAGCGGGGCCCCGGAGCACAGGATGAGGCTGAAATGAAAGAGGGGAACGGGTCATAGGTAACGTAAAAATGGCCTGAATTGGGAATGACGCGCCACGCTGGCCGTGTAGTTGCCGGCTGCCATGATCGACAGTCTCTCTCTCTCTCCCTCTCTCCCTCTCTCTGTATGTTAGAAACCAGTGCACCCGTGGTGGTCGGGTGCTCCTCTCGGCCGCTTTCTCTTACCGAATTCCGTAGGGATGCAATCTCCACAACCAGTGTTTCCTTTTTCTGATCTCCCTAACGGCTTCTTCACAATTAGCATTGTTTATCCGCGCCCCTCTCCCCTACCCCACCTGCCGGCCCCCCTCGCACAGTTCCCTGTTTCGATCTGGTCACAAGATGGCCGACGGGGAGCGCGCACAAGATGGCGGACCCGAACAAGTCCGTCAGAGCGGTTTTATATGTGTCGTCGGTGATATTTTGTTCTGTTTGTGGGTTATATACTTCGGGTTTAATATTACAGTAAAAATGAATAATTTATTTGTAATAATAGTGCATAAGTTATTCGTATGCGTTGGTTTTATAGGCTGAGAAAGTAATCTTACCATTAGTATTTGAAGCATAAAGATTTCACCATCATAATATATTTATCTGTATTTTTAATGCTAAATATTGGAAATTCAGCGATAAAAGTCCGAATATTATAGGATACATAGTATTCAAGCTACAATATTATTTTCTGCGATATCTTTTTACGAAATATTTACGAGCTTAAACCAAAAATATGAAAGACTTTGCTTCTTCATACACATATTATTAACATGTGATACTTAGAAAGCACCAGTTAATAAGTTGCAGTTGAAAATGTACGTTAACCATCTGTCGTGGCGTGTCAACGTCTAGTAAATATCAAAAAGACCAATCACTCCTTCTAGACTACATAATTCTTGGTCCATCGAGGAATGCGGAGTGTCAGCTTTTCTACGATTGATGCAAGTAATGAATTGTTCAGTGACGCTCTTGATGTACATTAGCAAAAAAAAAAAAAAAAAAAAAACATAAACCGCCGTGTTATGCATCCAAGTCCTTCCTACGAGTATCAATAGTCTTGAGACGTGAAAGCACCTTATATCGGCCTATCCAAGGTCACAGCGGAATCTTAAGAGACCCGTGGTGGTCGTTTTAGCCTCCGTGACTTTGTCTCGGATTGACTTGACCTTTACCGAAGACGACAGAATCAGCTGAAATTAAGCTCACGGGATTTAGCACTAGGCTCTCTTGACGCTAATTGTGAGTGCCAATCGCCAGGGAGGACTTGGCCGCTTCCCCTAACATCCTTTATCCCCTGACAGGTCGCCCCTCATTCGAGCTTAGGGTAAACCACAGGTCTTCCCGAAGCTTTATCGCCCACACTTGTTGAAGCAGCCAAGCTTCTGCTTTCGGCGTGGCTCCCGTTTATGGTTGATCCTAAACCAGACGACGGTTGCCATGGGGCTTTGGTTGTGGCTCCGTTGATTAGAGGAAGATCGGTAGATGTATAAGGAGGGAGCGTGGTGCTACGAGGTTTGTCTGTTGCCGATAGATCTCCGTTTATAACAGCCTAAAGGATTTGTAGCTGTTGGCCTGAATTATCTCTTATGATCAGTCTTAATCTAATTCGTTACTAATTACATGCCGGGTGGCGCTGTTGGCTTGCGCCCGTAGGGAGCAAGTGCGGGTCAAAGGTCAAGTGCGGTCGTTGAAGATCGTTAAAATCAGATAAAATTTAAGCTCAAAACAGGATTGGCAAATTCACAAATAAATTCAAGATCAAGAGAATTTCGGACATTCAGTATGAGGGCGAAAGTCACAAACATTCCAGTATGAGGATATATGGTGTGAGACTACGAACAGGGAGATAGTGATCCGAAAACAATTCATAGGTAATTAAGAGTGCTGGTAGGTGGAGTGCCGTGACATACGTTGAGCTGAGTATAAACGTGATCATGCCTTTTTTTCTTTGTTATTTTTGATGGGAGAAGCGTATCGTTCATATAGCGCATTGATATTAAAAATGCACTTTGCTAGGCCAGGTATATCACTTGCATATGATATTGAGAACAGTATTTTGGATACTTACACAACCTAATCACTCCACGCAAATAGATTCTAATTTTAATGATGATAATAATTTATGTTGAATATGAAAAAGACAAAGCTGATATTTGTGATGATTACAGCAAATTATAACCTGTGTCATCCCCGTATAACTTGTAACCTTTCAATCAGAACGGACCATGTTTCTTATTCACAACTTTCAGTCTGCATAAACCAGCCAGTGGTAAGCACTACACTTGACGGGAACTTAGGGTGGTTCCCTTTTTCGATACGGCAAGGTAGCTAGATAAAAGAAGGATAGTAATGTCCATTTAAGCATGATCGCGTAGGCTCACTTGCTATTACGTGCAGCATTGGCGTCGGTGGTGATTCAAGGGTTTATAACACTCGGGCTCGTTAACTCCACGTAGGCGCCTCTGCTGCAGATGGTGGGCGGTGAGTAACTCTTCTCCGCAGATGGTATGGATGCGTAAGTGATCAGAACTGCTGGCGAACACACTAAGTATGCGTCAGATCGAAGCTTAACGATACGTAAATGTTCTAAATGACTGGCAAGCGTCGTGTGGATTGGCAACGCTGGTAGATAATATGATAATCCAAACGAAGACACGACACAGATTGTGCGCAATGATATAATAGCCCCATTTGCGTGAAGGTGAAGGCCATTGTAATCTCATCTTACGTCGTTTGAACCGTTTATAAAGTCTGACGCATTTGAATCGGCTGGCGAGGTAATCGAAACCAATTAGGTGGTCGTATCCCCTCCGCTGATTTATTTATTTTGGCGGGGAGGCGATTCATTAGGCCTAATTACGGATGAAACAACTAATCATTAAAAAACACTTTGCGATTCTCGTTACTTGTAATATTTATTTATGGTTATTAGGGAAAAAAAATCATAAGGGAGCGGGGAAGGGGCAGATTATTACTGTATTACTTATAAACTAATTATACTTACCGCCATGTATATTCACCCGGGGGCTAATCGAGGTTAATGATGTAAAGCAATTCTTCTCGGTTGGATGTAATACAACCCAGGGGCTAGGT
>NC_051388.1:60150678-60155678 GCF_015228065.2 Penaeus monodon | reverse complement strand
TGTGTGTGTGTGTGTGTGTGTGTGTGTGTGTGTGTGTGTTGTGTGTGTGTGTTGTTTTTATGGGGGGGGCGTGATCGCACATTGTCGATTATTGGCGAATACAGGAACGTAAGTGGTGCGATGAAATATTCAGCGTGTGAGCGACTGTCAGAACGTCAGGCGTCATTAGAAATCTCTTTTACTCTCGCTGATGACAAAACCCGGCCTGATATGCCGCGGCTGAATTATGAATTCCCAGATCGACCGGTGCCGACGCCCGAAGAGGGATGACGTCACGAAGGGAAGCAGTACCGACGGGAGCTGCCAATTGTAATCCCAGCTATAGACATCGCCTTTGTTTCGTTTCAACAGACGCCCTCTTCGTGCCTGCTAATGGCGATTGGCTTGTCATCGAATGTCACGTTTTAGACAAAATGTGTATTTTAGGCCGGACGGTCTTTCTCTTCGTTATCTTTTCCATGTAAGATTCAGTACTTCCGGTAATTACTGCCTGTGAATGTAATTTGTCATCAATGAGGATATGCATACAACTTTGCATTCGAGTTCAGTCTATTTGTTTGTGGAATTTTCTATACAAAGGACTGTCTTCTTACTTCATTTATGCTTTGAGGCGACATCATTTCTCCGAATTTCATTATAGAAAGGTCTACGATTTATTATCAATCAAGCAGACTTTGCAGGGAATGCGCGGTGCGTGTTTGTAAAAGTTAAATCAAAATCCTCATGTGACACTGTACGCCCACCTTGTTGCATGTCGTCGATGTTTACTTGCTTGGGTCTGCAGAGGTTCTTCGGGGAGAGGAGAGAGCAGAAGATGTGTCGATAAAGAGACGAATACAGTTTAATGCATCGAATGTGAATTAGATAGAAAACACGGAAAGGTCCTGCATAGTGAGAGTTGACACAGAAAGGCGCTGCATGGAAAAGAGTTAACACGTAGCGTTTCTGCATGATGAAATTTGACATAGAAAGGTGCTTCGTGGAAAAGCGTTGATAACAAAGTTCCTGCGTGGAAAGAAGCTGACACAGAAAAGTTCCGCATGAAGAAAAGTTTACATATAAACGTCCTGTAAGGGAGAGGGTCATATAAAAAGACCCTACCTGGAAGAACGTTGGCAGAGGAAAACTCGTGGATGGAAAAAATGCGAGTGATGTAATGGAGAAGTCCACGAATCTCCGAAAGTCTGGTGTCCCTCTCTCGCGTCTCTAATATTCGTGATGTATGGCGGCCTTTCGGAGCCTCTCTCAAAATCTGAAAAGTTAACGTTCGTTTTTAACTTTGGTTTAGCTGGCTCATTTGTGTTTGTTTTCGAAAATTCCTTGTGGAATGCATACATTTTCCTGATTACAGGATCTAAACCATTGCGATTCTTAGCGGCACAGAATATAGTGCTGGAGAGAGGCGAGTTTTCTGTGGGTCATCCTTACAGAAGCAGAATGTTACACATCCGATCCGCTCACAAAACAAAACATTTTGTGGGGAAGTACATAAAGATGTAATGTTTTTCTTGAATTATATATATATATATATATATATATATATATATATATATATATATATATATATATATATATATACGTGTGTGTGTGTGTGTGTGTGTGTGTGTGTGTGTGTGTGTGTGTGTGTGTGTGTGTGTGTGTGTGTGTGTGTGTGTGTGTGTGTGTGTGTGTGGAGTG
The DNA here is from genome assembly GCF_015228065.2 of Penaeus monodon. NCBI lineage: Eukaryota > Metazoa > Arthropoda > Malacostraca > Decapoda > Penaeidae > Penaeus > Penaeus monodon. The sequence goes on along the minus strand of NC_051388.1, from coordinate 60,154,001 downwards.
CTGTGTGTGTGTGTGTGTGTGTGTGTATGTATGTATGTATGTATGTATGTATGTATGTATGTGTATGTGTATGTTTTTTTTTTTGTTTTTTTTTAGAATCACCCACAAAACAAAAAACCGATCTGCGCATCATGCATAGAGTAATATCATGCCAATATCGGTTATATAAGATAGTGGTTTCAAGCTCCAGTCGTGCTTTCCTTTCCGAAAAATACGTTAAATGCCAAGCCGATAAACCGGCAAACTGGCTCCTGGTTTCTCGAATATTCTCTGTCAGTTTTTTTCATTCTCTGTCATTGATATTTAGTTTCTACTATTTCGCAAAGGCCTTCCGTAGTTTCCCAGTTGATCCATGGAATATACTCCGCTTAGTTCACCCCCATAATCAATACAGAGTCTTAAGCCGTTCGAGCCGCCCACGCCTTTGTAGCCAGACCTCCACACGCCCTTCGCGAAGTCTTCTCCGACGCACCTTGCCCGGCTCGGAGACCAGCCTTGCTCACCCAATCTCCTATTGGATGTCACTGCCACTTCAATAACCAATCAATACCCGGGATCGATTCGTGCTAATCCCATCTGCCTAGTGTGGTTGCAAGGTTAGCTCTTGGCACTTTCCGTTGAACAGGGGCCCGCGACTGGGGAATAGCTAATCGCGAGATTGTAAGAGCGTGAGAACGAAAACATTTACGATTAGCCCACAGCCAGGGATGACCCAGCGCCACGCAACTTTGTGATGTCGTCTCCTGCATTATGCATCACGGAATCTGATGCTGCGGGGACGTAGAAGTCGTACATCACCTTATTAAGGAAGAGCCAGATGTCATATTACTCAGACAGTGCCAGGCGTCACGTGTTATGTTTCCCGTTAGTTGCGTCATGTAAAGCTTATTCGACGGCCGTTGTGCTGATCTTGACTTTTTTTTTCGTCCTTTCTCATTGCCTTAAGTATATTTAGACTCGCTGGCAGGCAGGCGGACAAAGGCGGAGGAACAGAAGGTGGAAAAAAGGGAAGGAAGAAGAGAAGGAAGGGGCTGGCGGATCAACTCACGGATTCTCTCACTCACTCGCTCACGCGTTCGTGCACTCGTTTAGTCACTTGCACACACTCGCTCACTCAGTCATTCACTTTCTCTCTCACTTACTTACACACTCACGGAGAGAATGAGAAAAGGAAGAGAGAGAGAGAGAGAGAGAGAGAGAGAGAGAGAGAGAGAGAGAGAGAGAGAGAGAGAGAGAGAGAGAGAGAGAGAGAGAGAGAGAGAGAGAGACAGACAGAGACAGAGAACGAAAAGAAAGTTAGGAAGATCAACAAGAGAAGAAAAAGAGGAGGGGGAGATGGGCAGAAGACAGACAGACAGACGAATCATACACAACAATAAAAGGCAGAGAGATAGCAAATTGAACGGCGAGATGAGGAAGAAATGACATGGCCGCCTAGCAGACTGGACGACTTTCTTCAGCAAAATCTTACCTTGGCTCAGATTATTTCACAATAGGATTGATCGACCTGTTATTCAGATCCTAATCTTCCTTCGTTTCGAGAGCTGCAGAAAGACGCTTCACTTTCTCCCAATTACGTCATTTACGTGTTTTTTTTGCATAGAGTGCTGCCTTCTTTTCACTCTAGCTTAGGGTTCTGCTGCCAAGCTTGTTACAGTGGACAGAGTCTAAAAATAGAGTCGCCGCTTGTCCCTTTTTTTCTCCCCGCATATATTTCGTTGGGGAAGAGAGGTGCAAGCAACAGCAATCAACATCTTTCCTTATTGCAATGCATGTTGCTCAGTTTTCGGACTTAGATTTGCCCATTCGTTATACGCCCGCGATTGCGCTGCCAGGTTCTGCACTTCATTACTCACTTCTTTGTGAGATTTTGTTTCCTCTCTCTCTATATATATATATATATTTGTGTGTGTGTGTGTGTGTGTGTGTGTGTGTGTGTGTGTGTGTGTGTGTGGTATACAGGTGTTTGTGTGTGTATGTGTGTGTGTGTATATAGGTGTGTGTGTGTGTGTGTGTTTGTGTGTGTGTGTGTGTGTGTGTGTGTGTGAGATAGGTTTTATTCTTTCATTTCGTTTATTTTCACTGACATACTTATGCAAGTGGTGGTACCGAAGAGCATATATGTGTACATTTTTAGATTGAAATTTAATCTTGAAATCAGATTTGAGTTCTTTTCGATGTTTTTATCATATTCTTCATATCTTCTGCTCGTTGCCGGTGCATTACTGCGCTCAGAAAATCTCTGAGGCCAATTTCGATGAGAATACGATTTGATTTATCGACAATTCACATCATTGCCTTGCCATTCTTCTTTCGCGTCGTCGATGATGGGCAATTAGTACTCGCCCCCCCCCCCCCAGAAAATGATGATGAATTATGATAATATTATTATATATAAATGGTCGCCAATAATATCGATTAGCGTTCGACATACGATAGGCTGCATGTATAAGCGTCTGCACAGTAATTTTAGAGAAATGCTCACAGGTCAGTCTGGGCCAAGAAATATACGTTGTCTGTGTCTTGTGGATGAGAAATGCGTACGGGGCCAGAGGAGAACGCCCATCCTAGCAGCCACGATTACGAGCTGTTGGGCTGAAATACGAGCGAGGTGTGAGCGTGCGCCGGGCGTAATTTCGATATTTAATTGATGATATTTGTCAACGTTAGACACGGTGTGTTCGGAAAGGGGGTAAGGGTGAAGGGGGTAGGTCAGATAACAGGTGATTGCACTTTGCCACCTTGCGAGACGGTGCCGCCACCGCTCAGGAAGAAGGCGCGGGAGGAGGAGAAATGGCCCTCTTGCTCTGGTGGGATTTTTATCGGCTGCCTGCTCTTTGCGCCGCCGAACGAGAGCATTGTGCGTGCAGATATGGACCGAAATCGAATACATTTATGTAAGGCTTATTGAGGTCTTTATTTGAAGTCACGGAGGAGCCATGCGGGCAGGCAGGTCACGTGCGTGGCGTGTGGAACGTAGGCCACTGAGGAAAGTCCCTTGTTAGATATTGGTAATAATGAAAGGACTAACTTGATCACATTGTTCGAGAATAGTAGCTCTCAAGGGATACAATGCAGGATCCTGCAGGATGAGGTCATGCGAGCAAGCAAGTCGAGCAAGCTATAAATATACCAAGGTTCATGTTAATCTACGCCAGCTGGCAGGGAATTCTTGAACAGGTCGCGCAAAGGTCACACGAGGTCCGTCAAGGTAGAGCGCTATTTACTGGGTATTGGTAACAATGATTGGATACCGAGAAACAAATATATCCAATATCCATTTCAAAGTAAAAGAAAAAAATGTTCTTCTGTGATGATTCATA
>NC_051388.1:60143178-60145678 GCF_015228065.2 Penaeus monodon | reverse complement strand
AAAGCTGGAATTAGATCTTATATAATTTCCCCGTTTAAGTTAGGGTTAGAGATGAGAATAGCAGTGATGGATAGCAATATTGCCTATGTTCGTTTGTAGAACGATGCCCAGCATTCAGAGCAAACGAAGTCTTCGCTCCAAGAAAGAACAGAAGAATCAGCGTGACAGGGAAAGAGAACCGCCATTTCCGCCAGGGGGAGACGCAGCTCTCCTCGGCGCCTTGTCTGCGAGCCAGTGGGAAGGACAAAGCCGCATGACGCCAAGCAGGGCGAGAGCTGGCGCGTGCCGTGCCGTGAGGGCAATAACAGGGTATTAGCCAGTCACGCCAGCCCAGGCACGGCGGCGTTTTGTCTCACTATAATCTGGTGACAGGGGACTTGTCATTGTGATGGAGATCCGTCTTATTTTCTGTCATGACGGCTCCGTGTTTGCCTTAACAGGTAGTCTACTTAGTCACAGAGCCGCCGAAATTAAAGGGCCCGCGGGCGTTTTATCTTTCAGCAGAGACGAGTTTGTTCACGAATGTATTAAAATTTAGATTCCTCGCCTCGGTCTCCTTGCCGCGCACGCCATGCCGACACGCAGGCCGGACGTGTCCCGCCGTTTCTAACTTATGATGGAGAGGCATGACGATGGCAGCCCTGTTACAAGGGAGAGAGATTAACGCTATAATGTTACACTGTTAGTCGCAAAGTATATGCCTGAAACTTACGAAGCCATGAGATTTTTTTTTTTCTTTCTCTCCAAAACTACGTAAGATTGTTAAACCTAATATATGACCAACTCTGTAATAAAAGAGCATAAACCATTACCTCCGTAGATGTAGTTTTCGTTGTTTTGATGCCAATGGAACCAACATAATTTCTGTGATGGGTTACGCCTCTCTTGTTGTTATTTCGGGGTTTCGGTAGGCTACAGTTTTTCTACATTATTAGAAAGCATAATACATTAAAACCTAATGCATTTTGTCTGAGGCTGTGGTAAGTGCATGAGGGAGTATAAGCTTTAAATCATGAATTTGATGCATTGTGCTGTAAGACGACCATGATTCAACCTGATGTCGTCGGCGTGGCAGACTGGAACTTGGGAACAAGGGAATTCGATCAAGTAGCATTCGGAAATGCGTATCGTATTAGAAAAGTATGCAGTAATCATTGTATATTGTATATATATTTATATATATATATATATATATATATATATATATATATAATATATATATATATTATATATATATATATATATATATATATAATATATATATATATATATATATATATATATATATATATATATATATATATATATATATATATATTATATATTATATATATAAATTATAATTAGTTGTATAATTCTTTATATAGACCCATGTGCGTATATATAAATAATAGGCAGAAATAAGATACATGTCGCTAAACCATATTCATCTCATATTGATAAGGGAAATGGATGCAAATGGCCTTCTTTCTAGGAAGACCGGGAAATCGGTGTGTGCATAATGCCCCGGTCAATTCTGGTGAACCTAACTCTAACTAGTTTTAAACATCCGTATATCAGCATCCAAGAAGGGACCTTAAAGCAAAAAAAGAAAAAGTATACTATTTACAATTTTTGCAAAATATAGTTCGAACTTCTGCCAGGCCAGCTTTGAGAAAGGGGCGGCTGGATTCCATTTCAAGATGTCTTCGTTTTGTAACCTCTTGAAGAAAAGAGCTAAGGTATCAGGTGAATTCCTTGTGGTATACTGAATGTAATAAACATATTCAGTAAATTGCTTCATGAAGATGATTTATGTTATCTTCTTACTGTGCTAAAAATGTCCCCATGATTATCTTCTTCGCATCTGAGGATAACAATAGTATTTTATTCACACAAAGGCAAAAAAAAAAAAAGAAGGAAAAAAATGTGTGTGTGTGTGTGTGTGTGTGTGTGTGTGTGTGTGTGTGTGTGTGTGTGTGTGTGTGTGTGTGTGTGTGTTTGCGTTTGCATGCATAAAATACACACATTTGTATACATATGTACACATATAACAAACAATATATGTATGTGTATATGTGTGTGTGTATGTGTGTGTGTGTGTGTGTGTGTGTGTGTGTGTGTGTGTGTGTGTGTTTGGGGATAATAATATATTATATAATATAATATTATATATTATATAAAATATAAATAATATTATATATATATGATATTTTATTATATATTGTATATATAATTATATATATATATTAGTATATAATATATATATATCTAAAATATATATATATATAATATTATTTATGTGTGTGTGTGGTGTGTGGTGTGTGTGTGTGTGTTTGTGTGTGTGTGTGTATGGTGGGGTTTGTGTTGTGTGTGGTTGTGTGCCGCGCGCGGCGTGTGTGTGTGTGTGTGTGTGTGTATGTGTATCTAAGGCCATGAAGCAAGACTTCTGATATCAGTCTTTAAGTTTATCTGTCTATAAGTCGAATATATAAGTAAAAATAAAATAATGAGTCTTCTG
>NC_051388.1:60124652-60130578 GCF_015228065.2 Penaeus monodon | reverse complement strand
AGGCCAAATATGTAACTTTTATTTTGCGATTGCATATCTTTGGAAGTCACCATTAGACCTATGAGAAATATCTGAAAATTATTATGAATTATTCTATGATAGTTCAAACACACTTTCTTCCCTCCACCCCCCACCTTCTTACTCCCCCCCCTCTTTCTTTCCCCTCTTTTTCTCTCCTTCCTGTGGTCATCTATATATCATCATGGTGCATTAGTGTGTGATTACAGGGGTCAGCTGGTCCCGCGCGACTTATGGACCGTCGAATGTATATAAAAAGGGAGGGATAAAAAGTACCTGACGATGCGAAATTATCCAATACGGAAATAGTGGGAAAATAGGGGGTGGGCGGGGAGGCAAGCAGACGGCGAGACGGGATTAGGCGAAGGAACTCCCCTCCCCCCCACCCCCTTTTTTATCCTTTCGAGACGAGACGACTCAAGAAGGTGAGTGATGAAGGTGGTCTCGGAGGTGCTATGGTTATGGAGGGGAGGTGGGAGGGAGGGAGGAAGGAAGAAGGGGAAGGAGGGAGGGATAGAAAGAGGGAAGGAGGGAGGAAGGAAGAAGGGGAAGGAGGGATAGAAGGAAGGAGGGAAGGAGGGAGGGAGGGGAGGGAAGAGGAGATGGAAAGAATGAAGGGAGAGGGGGAGGGAGAAAAGAGGATGGAAGGAGGAAGGGAAGTAAGAGGGGGGAAGGAGGGAGGTTTCAGGGAGGGAATGGGATAGGAGGGAGGAGGAAGGAAAAGGGTGGAAGGAAGGAGGGGTGAGGAAAAAGCATGGAAGAAGGAAAGGAGGAGGGTAAATTCGTCATCTGAGGAGAGGAAAAGGAGCATGATGCTGATGGCACGTGATTGATAGCGGTTGAGGTCCCCACGTGGCGGAGGCGGGGGTGGCAGGTGCTTGTCGCGATCCAGCGGTAGTAATTGGGTGGTCGGTAGTTAGCGCCACACTCACGTGGTCATTTGTGCGGAGTCGTAATTACACGGTGGCCTGTAATGAGAACGTTGAGCCGCTGATGAAGTAAGAATTACGTCTAAGTAGGAACAGAAAAAAAAGAAAAACGCGTGATGGGGTGAAATTTATGGGATTTCCAGAGTTAATCAATGCATTGAGGATCCGAGAAGCTATTATGCAAGCGAGTAATCACGTTCTCCATTACGTAAGAACCTGTATGGCTGTGCTGTGTTGCACTCTGCAATAGGAGAGCAACGATAATGTGCCTGACCGACTAGTGAGGTGTTAAATGCATAGGATGTGTAGGATGTGCGAGGGTAATAGCTGCATGGCAAGGATGAAAGAAAGGTAAGTACGTAATAAGGGAGAAGAGAGGGATAATTGTATGGTAGATAGAGTGCGGGCGAAGATTGCGCATTAGATTGTGCTTGTGATGACTTTTTACAGAGATGGCAATGGTGATTATGTGAATGATGCAGTATGTTGCATGAGTGTTTCTCATTTTTTTCTGTTTGTTGATTCGACTGAGGGCACGTGTCAGCGCGAGTGGTATGCGTGTATTTTGTAAGTTTATGATAGTATAATAATTCTAATTGGGAATGTTAAGGCTGGAGCATTGCATGTTTATCTGTCTGCTAGACTTTCTAGAGTGACTGAATGTCCATAGGAAGGTCTGGGAACAATATGGTTTGTTCAGTACATTGCCATTGCATGACAGATTCTGAGAGATGACTTTGTTTCTAATCATGGCTGCACTGGTGATGACGTCATCCTTCATCTCTGCAGTGCTCGAGAAAATGATTATATAATCGTTTTTTAAATAATAATCACATAATTGAGCATGTGAGAAATAACACTTCCGAAAAGGTCGTGGGAGATGGATGATCCCGTGATAGATTGTTCTCAAATTGATAATTATAACGTTGCAGAATGAAAGGACGATATGAACCTGTTGTTACGCCCGTGGATGTGTGCGCGGCGAGCCATCACGCGCGGGTGCGGTTGCTGAGAGCCAGGCGAAACAGACATTTGTCAGAGGAAGTGATTTTCCACAACTTGTTTTGGTACACGGGTCAGGTAAACGAGATGGACGTCAGATAGGGAAGATGGCGGTGACGCTGTGGTCGCTTAGTTGATAGGTTGCGGCGTATATCTATCTGTCTCGGCCGTTGATGACGATGGTTTACTGTTTACCGGCTGGCGGCGATCGCTATCTCTGAGGACGGCGAATCTGCACTGTCATTGTTTGCTGAGTCGGATGTGACGGTGATGGCTACCTGTTCGCGAGTTGATAACGGGAGGCATTGTTCGCCGGGTATCAGGTAGCGCCCGGCTGATACTAATCTCATTGTTTACCGGGTCGTAGTTGTCGCTGATGGTTTCCGGACGAGTGAGTGGTATCCCGGTGTGGTATCCCGTGGTAGTGATGGCGGGTCATGCCAAAGTTAAGGGTTTAAGCTGCCGGTTTTGAAATTAATGATCACCATGAACAGAAGCAGCCGGGTCGTTGGGTCGTTATTAAATTAGGTAGTATTGACAGTTTGACGTTTTCATTTCCCTTTTTTATCGGCTGAGTTGTATATTTACTTACCTGATAAGGCAACATGTTGCAGATTGAATTGGATTGTGATCTTTTTTTGTTGCCTAAAAACGCTGGTTACTTGTGTGGTAAAAGCAACTAATTTTGCCAGGTAGTGATGATGGTAGTTGCTTACTTGCAATGCGGCATTTACGGCCCCGAAGACAAGGAAAAGTAATCCAGACTCGGCATGTAAATTTATTCGTGGATGTTGTGGTGTAGATTTATATCAGCAAGGACGCTGTCATAATACGCTGTATATAATGAACATAAGTGGTTGAACGCTGAGAGCGAATTGCAATTCAGGTAATTTGGGGCGTGATCATATCATTTTTGAAAAGCTTATTGTTTCGCGTAATGATCAGCCGACAGAGGAAGTCTCGCGTCTATTGTAAAATCTGTGTACCGCACAGGCTAAAGACAGTAACATAAGACATTACACGCTACGAGAAAAAAGATTATAAGAACGCAGACCTTCATAATACCGAGACGGGGACAAGATGAATGCAAGTGAGATTTCGAAGAGCTTTGTCTATATTATATAGGCTAGTGTAGGGGTAGAGCGAGGTCTTCACTTTAGCCCGAGGCAACAGAGATGTAGGGAGTTTTGCAGGAGGAAACGTCTTTGTTCTTGGAGAAACACAGGTTTCTAGTACAAAGCGACGAAATTATACGCACGAGATTTTTCCACGTAGGCAGTTCGAATTCGAGACAAAAGCGAGTCAGAAAATGGCACATTGATCAACCCAGGGTGCAGTTCCCCATGACGAGTGCGCAACCAGAGGTCGGCATTACCCTCCAACACCTGCAATGGAGAAAGCGAGCGGGTGCGTTCCCCGTGGTGAGTGAGTGGGCCAAGAAGTGTAGTTATGAAGGTGCTTATCTGAGTAACAAGCGGTGTGATGTTACAGCAAAGGGTCGCCGCCGTCGCCCAGCCCTCCGAGAGCCCTGTAATAGGACGTTACCTCTCGGAGTGATTTAATAGTGTTATTTCCCGTCGCCCGGACGACCGATAATGGCGTTTCTTCGTTCGAACCGCCCGTAATGGCGAATTTCCCTATCATTACGGCGACTAATGACATGTTGTCGACGAAGATTATCCGGTCATGCATTTCGTTCTTATAAAAACACTTAATTCGAGTACTTTGTCAGCTGGAATGTTTTCTCGGATGGTAATATTACTATAGAAATGGTCGGTTGATTGCGCCACATAAAACATTGTGACGGAAGGACCTACATTCTCGTCCACATAATTGAAATTTAGAATTCGAGAGATGACACTTGACAAATAGACTTGTCGAACGCTCATGTTCACACGTATTTTTTTATCGTGGGATGTTCAGATCAAGATGTTGTAGATAGGTAACAGCTATTAATCATGGTTACAAACAACTCTACGTGAATCAGCGATAATGACTTCTATTCCACATCTTCTGTTTCTTGTTATTACTGAATTGTTATTGTTTTATTTCATTATTGACATTACTGTTGTTACTGTTGAAGCTTTATTTATTTAATGTTGATTGCATTGTTTACAATTCTCCTTTTGTAGAATCACCAAAGAAAGGGTTATGACTCTTCCTAAATCAGTGCGTTAGGGTGTGGACATGCTAATTTCGTGTTGTTTTTTCTTAGCGGTTTTATCCTTACAGCGAGCATTTTAGGGCGGTAATATTTCAGTATTCTTTTAAATTTCGGCAGCCGAGAGAAATATCTAAAATATCAGAATGATACGAATGATAAAGGGCGATGGCGACGAGGGCGATAATGATGAAGATGAAGATGGTGATGGCTATGATGATGAGGAAGATGGTGATGATGATGGTGGTAGTGAGTAAGAGGAAGAGGGGAAGGAAGAGTAGGGGCAGAAAGAGGAGGAGGAGGAGGAGGATCGGGAGAAGAAGGTTGAGGAGGGGGAGGAAGAGGAGAGGGGGGAGGAGGGGGGAGAAGAAGAGGCAGATGATGGTGGTGATGATGACGATGGTGATAAATGGTAATGAGGAGAAGCACGACGACGAGGACGATGAGAATGGGAATGAGGGTCATTATGATGATAATGGGCGTGATAATAATAGCATAATAAGCATACAACAGCACGCGAAAGATGATAAAGACAATAAAACCTGCAACAGCTGGAAATGTTCCCCCATCACAGGCGTGATGGACCGCGGGTCAGGTTCACTGTTTACAAAAGTAATTGCTCAATAACCATGAGATTTCTTCTAACCGCAATCACCGAACCACAGTAGCTATTGCGTCGCTGTGTAAAGAAGTTGTAGATACCATAAATTCGCTATGTAAAACCTGCCCTGTGATTACGTGCCCGAGCGACGAACACCTCCATCCTGTTACGGAATTAGTAATTAACGGAAAAAAGAATTGATAATGAAGAACAAAAAAATCCGAGCAAAAAGAGACGAATAAGGGGTCGCTGGATAAACAAGGAAGCAAAAAAGGAGACCGCTGTTTAAACGAGATCGCAGGGGAAAAAAGGGACATTTTTACATTCCCGGAAATAATTTAAAAACCTTTTCCATAAACAGGTCGCCGATAAAAAAGAAGAAAAAAAGCGAGGACCGACAGTCTCACACATTAACACTCATTTACATACCCCGCAGAGCAGAAAAAAGGGTACCCTTCGCCGATTTACGTAAAAAAGGGTAACGGTAATGATCAAGCATGAGTTATAAAGATTGACATCAACAGGTCCTAATCCCGGCGCGAGAGGTGTGGGCGGAGGGTCTTCGGGCGGCCGCAAAAAAGGGCGGAAGCAATTAGAGCGTCGGCCATAAACAGCAAAAAAGGATCCCAGACATGTCGGTATCGCTGTTCTCTGTGTACACAAACATAAGAGCGGGGGCTGGGAGGAGGGAGGGTGAGGGGACGGCTAATAGGCGAGAGGACAGGCGAGGACGGCGGGCGACGCGATCAGGAATTAGAGGAGTGTCCAAGTCGATGGACGTGTGAGATGCGAGGTAATTGGGGTCATTGTCAGCTGAAGCAAAGTACGTACAGATACGCACACGTTCACACACACACATACATACAGGGAGAGAGAGAGAGAAAGAGAGAGAGAGAGAGAGAGAGAGAGAGAGAGAGAGAGAGAGAGAGAGAGAGAGAGAGAGAGAGAGAGAGACAGACAGACAGAGACAGAGACAGACATGCACGCACGCACGTGACCATGATTAACTGTCATTGTGATGAGATGAAGTACCTGATAATCTTTATCCTTAGGGACTATTTGGCGATTAGCTCACAGGGAGTGACCGTGTCAAGTCTTACTGGCAGGGTTTTTTGGTTCGTTGTTATGCCACCAATAGTTTCATTCACGAACAGCACTAATATCCGTTACAAGTTTTGATTACATGGAAAAGTTTTCGTGATTGAGTGTGTTTTC
>NC_051388.1:60109652-60112152 GCF_015228065.2 Penaeus monodon | reverse complement strand
GGTGGTGCCTGTGATAGGTGATTGTGACAGATGGCAGATGGCGGTGTCATAGGTGAGGCTGCAGATGGGGATTTCACGCCTCGAGAGAACAGTCGAAGATGTCACGAGTGAGGGCTCAGAGGCCGTGGGCGTGGCGGCCGAAGATTGCAGAGGACGACGTGTGCCTTGAGGTGGTCAGTGTGGGAGATCCTTCGGGAAGGAAAGGCTCAGTGGTTTCGTCAGGAGGCTGTTTGACCAGGGGAAGAGGGAGGGGAAGGGGCTGTCTGCTGTGCGTCGTGGTGCCGATGGGGGAGAAGATGGGTCTGTGGGAAGGGGAGAGAAAGGGGAGAGAGAGTCTGGCCTGGAACTCAGACGCTGAGGGCAGGGGAAGACCTGCTATGATGCGTCTGGCAAGGATAGCCTGTTCCCCTGCCGCATTACGTGCAGGCAGAGTGAGGCAAGAGAAGCAGTGTGTGCACCTTCACGGCAGGTGCCAGGGGCCTGAGGTCGCATCTGATGCTAGGTCATGGCGTAAGCTATGATGCTAGCAGCAAAGTCCTATTATTGTTCCGCTGTTTAGAGTTAGATGATTATAGACTTTTTGGTGGGTGCTAGACAGGTGCCGGGTTGTCGGGTGGATCACTCGAGTGGGGATGAGGGGGTCGGGTCATAGGGGTCGAAGCTTCATCCTCTTCCTTAGCTCGGTCGGCCGGTAGTCCGGCTGCCCATCGGCGGACGCACTCCTGCAAGTCGCGGGGCGCAGCGCCGCCCACTTTCCGTTTGAACCAGCCAATGGGCGCCGGGGGCAGTGGGGGAGCGCGGCCCCCTCCCAGCAACCGTCGCAGCATCGCTTTTAAACTGTGTGGCGATTCGGGCGAGGGCAAGATGGCCGGGGACCCGCGGCCTCCACACAGGTGAGTCCGTGAGCAAGGTAGCGCACGCGGCAGCCTCACGGGCCGCGCCCAGGTGCTGCCGGAGCGAGGCGGTGACGCACCGCTGGCACCCTGGCCCGCCTCCCCGGTGCCACGGACGCACACGCGGGATCCTCTCTAGACGCGGCGTCACCCGAGCAGCGAGTGCCACCCCTCCCTCACCTCGGCGGGAGGGGCGGGGAGGGGTCGCCGCCCCCTCCCCCGCACCAGCAACGATGTTATCATCAGCCGCGACCCACGCCGTCCGCCGCCCACCCGTCACATTCCTACTTGTTAAGTGAGTATAAGTTATGGTGGGCGTGGTGTGGGCGTCAGGTGGTTTGGGCGTGTGGCGGCAACGGTTGTGGTGGTGTGGGCGCGACGCTAAGCTTGGCACGCACACCCACCCGCCGTCGTCTTGCGGGAGGAGGTACGTGCAAGCAGAGCCCCCGGGTGGACCAGCAAGCAGCCTGGGGGACGCCCGCCCGCCCGCACCGCACCCACCCGGCACCCTCATGGGAACCTCCGCCCTTTTTAGTTTTTAGCCAAGATTTTCACACTTTCTCCGCGATTTATGAGATCTCATGGGTGCCTCGGCCGCTCGCCCCGCATGTGTGAGCCAGGCGAAACACCCGAGGCACGCCTGGCACCCAGAGGCACGCTCTTATAGGGAGCACATGAGGTGCCATCCCGCCCGTCGCCGCTTTAAGGCTTTGCTGGCACTCACCCGCCGAGGCTCCGTCCCTCCTTGCTGGGCACTCGCTCGTCTCACCGAAGATACATGGCACTTTTCATGGCACTTTTCACTATCATAACTTTCTCATATCAGATATCATGATGCCAAACCATCTCCTTATCTCACCTGGTAATTCCTCATTAGCTGGACCCAGACGAGACCTTCACCATCGAAGCATAACCTCGCGCTACATAAAGACTTTTCATTATCCATTTTCTTTCCACCTTTCTTTAACCTCACCGAGCCCTACGCCTCGTGACCCCATTCTCTCGCCCTCTACCTCACGGTCACTCATGTTTCAAAATCCTCATCCTCATCCAAGTAGGCCTATTTACTGTTTACATAAGATCCACCTGTTATTGTATTCACCTTGGCTCTCTTGACTCACTGCGGTTCTCACGATTCATTATCCTCGATTTTGTGGTCTTGTCACCCAGTATACCCGCGTATCTTCACACTTGACTTATTGCTCTAGTGGCATCACTTGTCTGTGTCACTGAACAGCAGGCATCACTGTTCACGCCCCCCCCCCCTCCTCCCAATCGCGTAATTACTCACGCCTCATCATTCAAAATGCACCATTCGATACCGCCAAAACACACGCACACACACGCACACACACGTGTACACACACACACGCGCGCGCACACATACATAAACACACACACACACACACAACCACACACACACACACACACACACACATAAACACACATAACCAGACAAACAAACAAACAAAAGAAAATGAAGCAAATAGAGAGAGAGGTAGAGAAAGAGGGAGAGAGAGAGAGCAAGAGGGAGAGGGAGAGCATGAGGGAGAGGGAGAGCATGAGGGAGAGAGAGAGAGAGAGAGAGAGAGAGAGAGAGAGGGGAG
>NC_051388.1:60090765-60103265 GCF_015228065.2 Penaeus monodon | reverse complement strand
TATGATACATAAATGTTCTATTAGACGCACCCACACACACCCACACATCCACACAACCCCCATACCCACACCACAAAACACACCACACAACACACCCACACACACACCACACAAAACCACACACACACACACAATATTTAAAATTATTATATACATATTTTTAATATATTGTGTGTGTTGTGTGTGTGGTGTGTGGGGTGTGTGTCTGTGTGTGTGTATACAATATATGTATATGATACACACATATTTGTGTGTAGATGTATGTATTAGTATGCAGAATAAATTTTCCGTACTGCATGTATATTTTATTCAATATAGATTATTCGAACAGAATATTGTTATATTAAAATATTTTAATTTTAAAGTGTGGGTATGTGTGTGTGTGTGTGTGTGTGTGTGTGTGGGTGTGTGTTGTGGTGTGTGTGTGGTGTTGCCGCGTGTGTGTTGCGTGTGTATTGGTATGTATAGTATAGTAATGTAAATGTTTTATATATGTGTATATAAAAATATATATATATATATATTATAATATTATAATATATCATACAAGACACAATATATGTATATTTACCCACACACACCACACACACACGAACCCCCACACACAACCCCCAACACAACACACACACACACACAATATATATATATTATATATATAATATATATAATTTATATATAATATAAGAGAGAGAGAGAAGAGAGAGAGGGAGAGAACTTAAAGGGGATTATTATAATATGTGTGTGTGTGGTATTATTTTATAAAATTATATATAATATATATATATATATATAATAATAATATATATATCTATATAAATGTATATAATGACATTATTTTTATAGTACCACACAACACACATAATAATATATATTATATTATATATATAATAATATATATAATATATATAAATAATATATAATGTACATTATTATAATATAAATATATATAAATATTATTTTTTAAAAAAATTTTTGTTTTTACATTATATATTATTTTATATATATATAATATATAATATTTATTATATATATCATAAAACATACATAATATACACACACACAACGTAAGATACGTTTTTTTAATTAAGGGAAATTATGTATAAAAAAAAATAAAAAAATTATGTATGTTTTTCCATGTGTATGGATGTTTTGTGGGGGTATAGGTTAATTATATATATATACTATTATATTATATATATATGGTGTGGTTTGTGTGTGTGTGGGGGTTGGGGTTTGGTGTTGTGTTGTGTGTGCTGTGTGGTGTGTGTGTGTTGTGTGTGTGTGTGGGTGAAAATGTGCGTGTGTATGTATATATATATTATATATATATATATATATATATATATTATATATATATATATTGAACCGTTTTTCAAAAATGACAAATGTAACAAGGTAGAATGAGAAGGAATATTTTTCCAAATGTATGATTGTGAAGATATTCATTTCTTCATACCTTGTTATTAAAATATATATATATAATAAAAATATATAATTAATTTATTTAATATATATTTAGTATTATAAACATACATACATATAATATATTATATTATATAAATTATATATTAAAAAAAAAATATATATGTGGGGTGGTGTATGTTACATATACACACACGACGCACACACACACAAAAACACACACACAAAAACACCCCAAACCCCACACACACACACAAAAAACACACACACACACCCACACCCACACACACACCCCCACCACACACACACACACACAACACCACACAAATTGAGGTAGTATGCATTTTTTGTGTTGTCGGGTCTGGGTGTACGTGTGTATGTGTGTTATGTATGTTTTTTGTATGTATGTATCAACTGTAAGTATTAATGACTTTTTTATAGCAAAATAATACATGTATTTTTGAGCATGTAATATTAATATGGTCTCAATTTTTCATTAGAACATTTAACACCTTAGTAATAAAGGGGATTTTCTATGGCATCTTCCCTTTGGCAAAGCGCTATTCCCCGGGTTTTGGGGGAAAAAACTGAGTGAAATCTAAATTGATTTCTCTCTTTTTTGACCAAACCACGGATGAAGACTAGAAAAAAGGCCTCTTAACGTACAATGTTCCAGTGCAAGGAGTATTGAAAACTAGAATCAATTTCTAGAGACTTTAAATGTCAACAAAAATTTTTTAAAAAGATCTTCAGCAGATAATGCGTAATAAAAAACAGAAAAAATTAAAAATATTTTCCCTTTATGGATCGGGCCGGGGTTCTGAAGGGCCGTTTTGCGCTGTTTTAATTTATTCTTTTGAAAAATTTATTAACTGCTTTTTTTTAATTACTTAATTTCGAGATTGGATATGGTTATAAATCGCATTATTAATTGTTTGCCCTTTTATGAGGCAGTCTACTCGCCACGACATACGCGATTGGGCCCGGCGGTTGGGCCGACGTTATCAACTTTCCCTTATAAAATTTTAAGTTTATTTCAGGGCCTCGTAAAGAAATTTGTATTTGCGCGACGCTGGGGAGGGGGCATCCGGGAGTCGTCATTGTTTTTAAAATTTTGTTTTAAATTACGGCGAAAAAGAGTTGCTATCGAAAACCTTTTTCACCGGGTCGCCTTCCCCCCAGGCATTTTGAAGTTCGGTCCCCTTCCTGTTCATGCCTCCTTCCCCTTTTCATCACCCCTAAGAAAAGTCTTCGTCCCCGTTTTTCCTCCCCAAAGTCTTTCCCTGGACAAGTGCTTTGGGGAGGCTCGGGCGTCCCCCCGGCTGCTGTGACCTGCAAGCACGACAAAAATTTTCCCAAAGAAAAGAAGCCTTCCCTGCATGACGCAACTCGGCCCTCCGCCATGCAACAAAGCACCAATAGCAATAAAATCGTATAAATATAAAAAAAGGGGGGAACCGTAGGCACACCACAGTCTGCAAGCAAAAGGGGGAAAACCCCAAAGAAATGCGAAGTGTTAAAAAGGGGGGGCGCATTTGGGGGGAGCGGGGGGGGAAACCCAAAGTTTTGTAGCGAAGATAGAAGGATAGGGGAGGGGCTGGCGATGTGAGTGAAGCAAGCTGCAAGCTAGCAAGCAGGCAGGGGAGGGGGGCCGGGCCCTGCGGGGGCCCCCCAACGGAGATCCTCACCCTTTTTGAATTTTTCGCTTTTTGTGTGGACAGTTCAGCTTATTCCTTCGCTGCGGGTTTCCCCCTTTCCCTCCCCCTCCCCTTCAATCCGTAGTCCCCCTTATCGCCATATTCCCCCCGTAACCCCTTTATCTGCTTTTTTTCTTCTGCCATCACATCCTCCTCGTCCGCCTGCCTTATTCTCACGCTCTTCGAACCCTCCCCTCCTCCCTCCTCTTCCTCTTGCCTTTCCCTGCCTGACAGATCCACCCCCGGCTTCCTCCTCCTCCCTTCCTCTCCCCCCCCTCTTCCTCCCCCCAGACGACAAGCCAAAGGAACAATATTCATAGAGTCGTGATAGTCCGGAGGGTCAGTTTTTGTGGTGCCCTTGCGGTGTCTTTTTCCGTAGCCGCGGCACCCACGAACGAAAAAAAAAAAAATCGGGACCCTCAGCGAAGGGGCACCCCTATACTTTTCTACTACACTGCCCCCTGCTGCCCTCCTCACCCCCCCTACGACCCCCACCCACCCCCCCTCAGCCCGATCCTGAGGCGCGGTGACGGGAAGAAGGGAAGACGATTTCCCTTTTCCGAAAGGATTTTCTTGGAATCGCTCTCTCCCCCTGTCCTCGCTCGCTCGCTCGCTCCGCCGCCGCTCGTCCCGCAGTAAGGCAGGGCAGGAATTCGTGCAAAATTTTTTTTGGGGGGGTTGTAGATGTGCCTGCTTCAGACTGAGACTGGGACACGGAAAGGTCAGCAAAAACGAGATGGGTTTAAATTTTTTGTTTTTTATTACTGTTTTTGACCTTTTCGCGGTTTTTTATGTATTTTTTTGTTTTTCATGAAATTCAACCAAAAATGCTTGACCCCGGGGCTGCCACTGTGGGAATTTGCATGCTGACGTCACAGGAATGCCGTATGTGTGAAAGCAAACCCCGATTTTTTATTTTTAGAGAAAAGGGTTTAAAGGCTTTTCTAAAAACCCATGCTAATTCACTCCCAAAATTTAGCAATAATACATGTATCAGCATAGAGTAGATGCGATATTCACTCCAAAAGCATGATGTAAACAAAAGCTGAAACTCGCAAATGGCAATCGTGCCGTGAAAAAAAGCAGAGTGCAGGTAAAGCCCGGTTTTCCAGAGTACGAGCAAAAAAAAAAACGAAAACCTAGATAACCCCTATAAATTTATCTCGTTAATAGGCCAAAGCAATTCCCCGGGCCCCCCATCTCCCTCGGCCCCCCGGGAAACCCCGGGTGCGACCTTCCCGAAGGGAGGGCCCCTCTGCAATAATGAGTGGGATTGCTGCGGTGCCGGGGCTGGCATCAGCAATTGTATCAAGCTACCCGGGGCCCCCCCAAGCAGAAAGGCCCAATTAAAATATTTGCAAATGCCCCTGAATATGGGCGATTTTTATAACTTTTTTGATTAATCTCGGCACAAAATTTGGAAAAACTCCCAAATTCTCGGCCCATGGTGAAAGGATGTATCCTTTTAACACGATGGTAAAAAGTATTTTTAAATATTTTCCGTATTTTAATTTCACGGAAAAAAATGCAAAACTTTTTCTCGTTTGCTTGTGAAACAAACAAAAAACTCCCGAAATGGTGTAATATAAGCATTTTAAATTTCGTTCTTATTAAGGGGTGTTTATTTGGAACCAGCCATAGCGGAAACTAAAAAAATACTTTTGCGCACAATAAAAATAATATAATCCCCGAATCAGGGGTTTAGGGTTCCCCTTTGAATAATGGGCCGACGCGAGAAATAGCGAAGGATCTCATGTCCGAATTAAAGTTGATTCCTGTGATGGGGAATGTTATTTTTTCACAGCCTCCCCAAAGATCCTTCCTCCGTGAGTTCCAAAAAAATTGGTTACCGGCTTGTGATGGAATAAAAATTCTGGCTCTATTTTGTTACGGTTAGTAAATAGCATAAATATTTCGTGCAAGCTGCAGCAAAGTCCCCAAGCTAAAGTTTATTAGATGCACTCCGCACTAGCAACAATTTTTATCAATTGTGGCAAACATGTATGGATTTGTTCATTAAAAGTCACATTAAAATTGATATGCTGTAAAAAAAAATAAATAAAATTCAGTGGTTTGAATTTTGTTTTTTAAATTACCTCAACTTTACTACCGGCCCTCGCGATGTGGTTGCAGTATGATTTCTTTTCAACCTGATTACAAATGACAGAGATGATGGAAAAACAATTTTTTTTTTTTTATTCTTTGTATAAGCTGATGAAAAAAAATATTAGTACATATATACTATAGTATGAGAGGCCTAGTATGGGGTTAAAATTTTTATTGTACAATTTTCATATTTTTCTGATAGTAATAGTTTTGAAGCCCAAGTTTTTTTTTTTAGTTTTTATTTATAATTTTTGAAAAGTATGTAAAAATTTGCTACCTTCAAATAATTTCTCACATCAAAACGCAAGCCGGGTTTATTTTAAATTAGTATTTCCATTAGTTCTTTTTGATAATTTAAAGTTTTAAATTTTTTTTTTTTCCCTTCTTAATCTTTTTGTAAAAAGAAAAAATTTTTACTTACAAAAGGAAAACATTACAGATTTTTGTTTAGGGTTGTCACAAAAAAAAATTGTTCATTTGTTTTAAATTTGGGAATAACAAAATGAAATTTGTAACAAAAATAGTACCAAAAGATATGATCATAAAGGTATAAAAAAAATATTTAAAAATCGAAACAGGAATTTTTAAAAGATTATAAGAACGATGCTAATTTCACTTTTTTAAAAAAATTAATAAACAGCAAAAGGACGATTAAAACGCGCTAAAGGAAACATATTGAAAATAATAATGATAATAAAAATTAATAAAAATAGTAATGATAAGCATGATAATTGAAAATCTTGATTTAAAAAAATGGGGTTTAAGATAGGGAAATGGCGCAAATAATGTATCTATAAAAGTACTATCAGTATGGTTCTCGTGACAACTTTTTTTTTATTATTAATTGTTATTGGATTAGAATTTTTTTATGAAAAAATTGTTGCTCTTTTAATAAATATATTATCCATAAATCGTGGGATTGGATTTTATTTCTTAAACGCATCATTATTATCAGTTCAAAAAATTTATTATTATATCATTATCTCACCATTAGCTGTTGTGTTGGGTGAAAGAGTTATAGTAAGGTTAAGATGATCATAAAAAATAATAATGAGAATAAAATTATCATCCACCATCATCATTTATCATATTCACATCATCATCATCACATCATATTCATTTTCACATTCATCATCATCTCATCATTCTCACACACAAACACCAACCATCATCCACATCATCATCATCATTCCATCTCACGTTTTTAATATTACTGTAATTTTATTTTGTTCTTTAAATTTTAAAAAATTTTATTTTTTGTGATTTGGGCGTTTTTTTGATTGTTTTAAAATTATTGGCAGTTTTTCTTTTGGGTTTTAATAATAATAATGTTTGGTGATTGGGGTGATATTATTTTTTTAAAATTTTAAAAATTTTATTATTGATTTTTGTATTAGATTGCATTTCATTTTTATTTCATCAATTTTATTTTTTATTTTTATATTTTTATTATTAATTTTTTATTTTAAATTTTTATTATTTTCATTTTTACCCAATTTTTTATTATTTTTATTACCATTATTTTTTTATTATTTTATTATTTTTATTTTATTATGATATTTTTTTTGGTGGGGGTTTACAATTTGTTGTTGTTTTTTTACTCTGCGTTGTGTTTTTTTTGCTATTAAATGGAGAATCTTATATTTTTTCTTTTTTCACCTCTTTTAAAATTCCCCCACCAGTGCAATTACTGGTGTTAATTTTTATTACTTTGTAGTTTTATTTTTGAAAAAGTAGCCCCACAGCATCTTCCCGCATGTGGTAAAGGGAATGATATGTATAGATTGGAAACAGTGGTTTTGCAGTTTGTGTTGTGTTAAAAGGTTATTGGGGAAAGGTAGCGTAGTATGAAGTAGTGGTAGGACAGAAAAGTGGTTTTTACAGTGGTTTGACTACAAAGATTGTATTGCTACGATAGTTTTTGAGTTGTAATTTTTCCCGGGTTCGGAGTCATTATGATAATTTGTATTTGGGCGTATTGTTATAATTTTTTTTTTATTTTTTTTTTATTTTTTTATTTATTTTTTTTATTATTTCATTTTTTTTTTTTTTTTTTTTTTTTTTTTTGGTTATCGTTATTTTAAAGCTCGTGTTTTAGCAAATGTTCTGTTTTAGTATTCCTTTTCTATTGTATACTTTTGTTTGTTCTACAATACATAAATAGCAAAGAATAAGTTGCTTTCTTTTTTGCTGTTGTTATTTTTCGTTATTCTAGCTTGTATTACAGGTTTCCTTTTTTTTTGCGTTATTATCATTTTGTTTTTTAATGTAATGTGTTGAGTTTTTGTTTTAATTATCCCCTTTGGGATTTGGGTTGGCTGTGTTATATTTTTTTGTACTATTTTTGTATTATTTTTCGTTTAACTATTAAAAAAATAGGTCTCATTTCTTTTTTTTTTATTATTTTTTTCCTCATTCCTATTTCTGCTTTACATCTAGTGTTACTATTAATAACAATTAAAAATACTACTACCAATAAAGGTAATAATTTTGACAATGATGAGTTATGATGATAGTGACGATGATGATAATAAAGATAAAATAATTATAAAAAAAATTATGATAATAATAATTATTTTTATGATAATAATAACAATGATAGTACTCATAATAACCCATAATAATGACAATAAGCTGATATTTAAGGTTATAATCGCAATGATAGTGGTTATTATTAAATTGTTATTATTGTTTTTAGATATTAATAATCACTAGCGTTATAATCAGCATCTCTATCAAAGACACTATCATCAATAAGATGTAGGTCTGGTGGCAGTGATCTATGTGTTGTGTGTGTGTGTGTGTGTGTACATATATTGTGTGTGTGTGGTGTGTGTGTGTGTCATATATTGTGGTGGTGGGGTGTGTGTGGTGTGTGTGTGTGTGTGTGGTGTGTTTTTGTGTGAAATTTATTTATATATTTTTATATATATAAAAATATATTAATTAAAAATATAAAATATATATATATATTATATATATATTATATAATATATATATATATATATTATATATATATAATAAAATAATAATATAATATATATAATATATATATATATATATATATTTTAATATATATAAAATATATATAATATAAATAGATATATATATATATAAATATATTATATATATTATATATATATATATAAAATGATATAAAATATATAATATATATATTATATTTTTATTATATATATATATATATATATATATATATATATATATATATATAATACACATATATAATAAGTACCACAAAACACACACACACACACACAACACACACACACAAAACACAAACACACACCCCAATATATGTACACACACACACACACACCCACACAAAATATATGTACACACACCCCACACACACACACACATAGATCACTGCCACCAGACCTACATCTTTTTGAGGGATAGTGTCTTTGATAGAGATGCTGATTATAACGCTAGTGTATTAATCTAAAAACAAAATAACAATTAATAAATATAACCTATCATTGCGATTATAACCAAAATATCAGGCTTATTGTCATATTATGATTATTATGAGTACTATCATTGTTATTATTATCATAATAATAATTATTTTTTCATAATTACTTTTATAATTATTATTATCATTATTATCATCATCGTCACTATCATCATAATCATCATCATTGTCATAATATTACCATTTTTGGGTAGTAGTATTATTTATATTGTTTTTTAATAGTAACACTAGATGTAGAAGCAGCAATAGGAATGAGAGAGAAAAATAATGAAAAAAAAATGAAAAGGACCTATCGTTAATAGTTAATACATGAAAATAATATCAACAATAGTACAAATAAATAACACATGCCACACCAATACCAAAGGGGTAATTATAACACAAACTACAAACACAATTACAGTTAAATAACAGAGATGATAATAACGACAATAGAAAAAGGAAACCTGTAATACAAGCAATAAGAATAACGAAATAATAACAACAGCAATAAAGAAAGCAAACTTATTCTTTGCTATTTATGTGATTGTAGAAACTAACACAAGTATACAATAGAAAAGGCAATACTATAAAAAAGAACATTATGCTAGAACACAGAGCATTAAAATAACGATAACCAAAAAAAAAAAAAAAAAAAAAAAAAAAAAAAATAGAAAAATAATAAATAAAAAAAAATAAACAAATAAAAAATAAAAAAAAATAAATAAAAGATTATTAACAATACAGTCCAATACAAAATTATCATAAGACTACCAGAAACCCGGAAAAATTACAACATCGATAACTATCGTAGCAATACAATCATTAGTAGTCAAACCCCTGTCAAAACCACTATTCTGCCTACCACTACTTCATACTACTGCTACCTTTGCCAATAACCTTTTAACACAAGCACACAACTGCAACCACTGTTTCCATATCTATACTAATATCATTGCCACTTACACAATGCAGGTACTGATGCTGCTATGGCTACTACTTTTCATAGCAATCAAAAATAACAAAGTAATAATAATGATAACAACAGTAATGCACTGGGGGAGGAATATTATAAATGATGGTGATAAAAGTAAAAAAATAATGATATCTCCATTAATAGCAACAAAAACAGCAAAAGCAGCAGTAACAACAACAACAACAATATTGATAATAACACCACCAACAAAACAATAGTATCAATAATAATAATAATAATAATAATGATAATAATAATAACAATAATAATAATAATAATAATAATAATAATAATAATAATAGTGGTAATAATAATAACTATAATAATAATAATAATAATAATAATAATAATAATAATTAAGATATTAAAAAATAATATCATCCCTAATCACCAAACATTATTATTATTAATAACCAAAGATAACTGCAATAATATTAGTAACAATCAAAATAACGACCAAATGCACAACAATAGAATTTTAAAATATTAAGACAGTAATAATAATTACAGTAATATTAAAAACGATGATGATGGTTAATGATGATGATGATGATGATGATGATGGTGATGGTGATGGTGATGGTGATGATGATGATGATGATGATGAGATGATGATGATGATGATGATGATGATGATGATGATGATGATGATGATGATGATGATGAAAGATGATGATGGTGATGATGATAATTATTCTCATTATTATTATTATGATCATCATTAACATTACATATAACTCTTATCATACCAACAACAAACAGTCATAATGGTGATGATAATGATAATAATAATGATATATGATACTAATAAGAATGATGCGATGAAGAAATAAAATACCAATAGCACGATATTATGATAATAATATTTATTATAGCAGCAACAATTTTCATAAAATAAAATTCTAATCACAATAACAATTAATAATAATGAATGTTGTCACGAGAACACATACTGATAGTACTGTTATAGATACATTATTTGCGCCATTTCCCTATCATTAATCCCATTGTTTAATCAAGATCTTCATGATTATCACTGTCATTATCATTACTATTTTTTATTAATTATTATTATCATTATTATTTTCAATAGTGTCTTCCCTTTAGCTGCTGTTATTAATCGTCCGATTGCTACGTTTTATTAACCTTTTTATAAAGTGAAATTAGCATCGTTCTTATAATCATTTAATAATTCCTGATCGTATTTTTATTAATATATTTTTTTATACCTTTATGATCATCATCATTGTGTACTATCTTGTTACTATTATCATATTGTTATTCCCAAATATTTACAAAATGAACAATATTTTTTTTGTGACAATCACTAAATCACAAGATATCTGTAATAATTTTCCTTGTAAGTAAACAGTTTTCCTTTTACAGAAAGATATAAGAAGAGAAGAGAAAAAAATTAAACGTTTAAGTCTACAAATATTATCAAAAAGAACGTAATGGAAACATACTAATATTAAGACTAAAGCCGGTCTATGCAGCATTATGAGTAGAGTATTTATGAGGTACCCACAAGTTTACTATACTTTTCAAAATATATGAATAAAAACATAAAAAAAAAACTTAGGCTTCAAAAACTATTACTATCGAGAAAAAAATGTAATTGTACAAAACAATTTCAACCATACTAGGCCTCTCATTACTATATGTATATATGTACTATATATATTTTATTCATCAGCTTATACAAAGAATAAAGAAAAAAAATGCCTTTCCATCATCAGTCTGTCATTTGTAATCAGGTTGATAATGAAAGTCATAACTGCAAACACAACATCAGCGATGCCGGTAGTAAAAGTGAGGTAATTAAAAACAAAAATTCAAAACACACTGAATTTAGTTATATGTTTAATTACAGCATATCACATTTTAAAGTGACATTACAGAAGCAAATCCAACGATCAAATATTGCACAATTGCATCAAATTGTTGCTAGTGCGGAGTGCATCTAATAAACATTAGCATTGTGACGTTTGCTGCAGCTTGCACGAATATATTTCATGCTATTTTTCTAACCGGTAACAAATAGAGCCAGAATTATTATTCCATCACAAGCCGGCATAACCAATATTTTGGGGAACGTCACGAGAGCGAAGGACATTAGCGGATGGCTGTGAAAAATAACATTCGCCATCACAGGGAATCAACGTTTAATTCGGACATGAAAATCCTTCTGCTAGTTCTCGCGTCGGCCCACTTAGTTCAAATGGAACCTAAACCCTGATATGCAGGGATTATATTATTTTATATTGTGTCGACAAAAGTATTAATTTTTAGTTTCCGCTATGGCTGGTTCCGAATAAACATCCATTAATACAGAACGCAATTTCAAATGCATTATATTACACCAATTTCGGGAGCTTTTGTATTGATTACACAAGCAAACAGAGCAAACGTATTGCATATTTTCCGTGAATATTAAAAATACGGTAATATTTTAGAAATACAGTTACACGATCGTGATTAAAAAGGATACATTCCATTCACTCATGGCTGCCGAGAATTTGGGAGTTTTTCCAAAAATTTTTTGACCGAGATTAATCTAAAAGTTATAGAAATCGCCCCATAGTTACAGTGGCAGTTTCAAATATTTGTAAATGGGCCTTTCAGTGCTTGGGCGGGCACGGCTGTAGCAGTTTATACAATGTGCGGTGATGCCAGTCGCCGGCACCGCACGCAATGCCACTCATTTTGCAGACGCGGCTCCGCTTCGTGGAGGTCGCAGCCGGAGTTCCGGGGCCGACGGGAGATGGGAGGCCGGGAAATTTGTTGCCTATAAAAAAGAGATAAATTTTTTCGGGGATTGGAT
>NC_051388.1:60077447-60079947 GCF_015228065.2 Penaeus monodon | reverse complement strand
ATGATAATAATAATGATAATGCAATACTAATACTAAAATCAATAATGATAATAATTAAGATATTAAAAAATAATATCATCCCTAATCACCAAACATTATTATTATTAATAACCAAAGATAACTGCAATAATATTAGTAACAATCAAAATAACGACCAAATGCACAACAATAGAATTTTAAAATATTAAGAACAGTAATAATAATTACAGTAATATTAAAAACGATGATGATGGTAATGATGATGATGATGATGATGATGATGGTGATGGTGATGGTGATGGTGATGATGATGATGATGATGATGATGATGATGATGAAGATGATGATGGTGATGATGATAATTATTCTCATTGTTATTATTATGATCATCATTAACATTACTATAACTCTTATCATACCAACAACAACAGTCATAATGGTGATGATAATGATAATAATAATGATAATATTGATACTGATAATAATGATGCGATGAAGAAATAAAATACCAATAGCCACGATATTATGATAATAATATTTATTATAGCAGCAACAATTTTCATAAAATAAAATTCTAATCACAATAACAATTAATAATAATGAATGTTGTCACGAGAACACATACTGATAGTACTGTTATAGATACATTATTTGCGCCATTTCCCTATCATTAATCCCATTGTTTTAATCAAGATCTTCATGATTATCACTGTCATTATCATTACTATTTTTTATTAATTATTATTATCATTATTATTTTCAATAGTGTCTTCCCTTTAGCTGCTGTTATTAATCGTCCGATTGCTACGTTTTTATTAACCTTTTTATAAAGTGAAATTAGCATCGTTCTTATAATCATTTTAATAATTCCTGATCGTATTTTTATTAATATATTTTTTTTATACCTTTATGATCATCATCATTGTGTACTATCTTGTTACTATTATCATATTGTTATTCCCAAATATTTACAAAATGAACAATATTTTTTTTGTGACAATCACTAAATCACAAGATATCTGTAATAATTTTCCTTGTAAGTAAACATTTTCCTTTTACAGAAAGATATAAGAAGAGAAGAGAAAAAATTAAATGTTTAAGCAAAATTATCAAAAAGAACGTAATGGAAACATACTAATATTAAGACTAAAGCCGGTCTATGCAGCATTATGATGTAGAGTATTATTATGAAGGTAGCACAAGTTTACTATACTTTTCAAAATATATGAATAAAACATAAAAAAAAAAACTTAGGCTTCTAAACTATTACTATCGAGAAAATATGTAATTGTACAATAACAATTTCAACCATACTAGGCCTCTCATTACTATATGTATATATGTACTATATATATTTTATTCATCAGCTTATACAAAGAATAAAGAAAAAAAATTGCCTTTCCATCATCAGTCTGTCATTTGTAATCAGGTTGATAATGAAAGTCATAACTGCATCACAACATCAGCGATGCCGGTAGTAAAAGTTGAGGTAATTAAAAACAAAATTCAAACACACTGAATTTAGTTATATGTTTAATTACAGCATATCACATTTTAATGTGACATTTACATGAAGCAAATCCATACGATCAAGTATTGCACAATTGCATCAAAATTGTTGCTAGTGCGGAGTGCATCTAATAAACATTAGCATTGTGACGTTTGCTGCAGCTTGCACGAATATATTTCATGCTATTTATCTAACCGGTAACAAAATAGAGCCAGAATTATTATTCCATCACAAGCCGGCATAACCAATATTTTTGCGAACGTCACGAGAGCGAAGGATCATTAGCGGATGGCTGTGAAAAATAACATTCGCCATCACAGGGAATCAACGTTTAATTCGGACATGAGATCCTTCTGCTAGTTCTCGCGTCGGCCCACTTAGTTCAAATGGAACCTAAACCCTGATATGCAGGGATTATATTATTTTATATTGTGTCGACAAAAGTATTAATTTTTAGTTTCCGCTATGGCTGGTTCCGAATAAACATCCATTAATACAGAACGCAATTTCAAATGCATTATATTACACCAATTTCGGGAGCTTTTGTATTGATTACACAAGCAAACAGAGCAAACGTATTGCATATTTTCCGTGAATATTAAAATACGGTAATATTTCAGAAATACAGTTACACGATCGTGATTAAAAAGGATACATCCATTCACTCATGGCTGCCGAGAATTTGGGAGTTTTTCCAAAATTTTGTGACCGAGATTAATCTAAAAAGTTATAGAAATCGCCCCATAGTTACAGTGGCATGTTGCAAATATTTGTAATTGGGCCTTTCAGTGCTTGGGCGGGCACGGCTGTAGCAGTTGATACAATGTGCGGTGATGCCAGTCGCCGGCACCGCACGCAATGCCACTCATTATTGCAGACGCGGCTCCTGCTTCGTGGAGGTCGCAGCCGGAGTTCCGGGGCCGACGGGAGATGGGAGGCCGTGGAATTAGCGTTGCCTATAATAACGAGATAAGATTTATACGGGTGATCTAGGCTTATTCGTGTTTTTTT
>NC_051388.1:60023861-60047347 GCF_015228065.2 Penaeus monodon | reverse complement strand
AATACATTTAAAATATATTTAAAATAATATAATATATATAATATATATAAAATATATTGGTTTTTTTTTTTTTTTTTTTTTTTTTATTTGGGGTTGTGTGTGGGGGTTGCGGGGTATTAATCATTATATTTTTTTTATTAATATACAATATAAATATTATATATAAAAAATAAGGGGAAGAGAGAAGAATAAAATTAAATAAAAGAAAAAAAAAAAATTTAAAATATTATAACCCAAAATTATATAAAAAAAAATATATAAATAATAATGTTTATTTTTAATATATAAAAATTTTTAATATATTTTAATAATATATATATTTTAAAATTTATATATATAAACTATAATATTATATATATATATTTTATTTTATTGTATAATATTAATTTTAATAATTATGTATATTTGTAGTATGATGTATAATATCATTTTTATCTCTCTGTCCAAGTATATTATCTTAAACTAGCGTTATTTGATATATACAAAAAAAAACACCCACACACATGAAAAAAGTGTTACAAACACACGCACACACGCACACACACACACACATACACACACACAACACACACCCCAAACAACAACCACAACCACACAACACAATATATATATATAAAATAATATATATAATATAATATTATATATATTAGTATTATTATATACATGGCGGGGTGTGGTCATATATTTTAAAAAATATATACATAAATAAATTTTAATTATATTAATATAATATTAATTAATATAAAATTATATATAATAATTATAATATTATAAGATATATTAATATATATATATATAATATATATATTTTATAATTTTAAAATGTATAACTTAATAATATTATATATATATATATTTAATATATAAAAATATTATTATAATATGTTGTGTTGTGTGTGTGGTGTGTGTGGTTGTGGTGTGTGGTGTGTGGTTGTTGTGTTTATGCGTGTATATAATATATATAATATATAATATATATATATAAATATATATAATATATATCTGTATATTGTTCGTGTTTTAATTTTTGGATGTTGCGGATTTTTATTTTTAAATTTTTTTCGGTTCATATGTTTTTAGATTTGAAAAATTTCAAGATAAGCATTAAACCGGGTTTATCTTTATATATCGATATTATTTCAAATTAGTTTTCAATTTCGTTTAAAAAAAAAAAAATTATATTAAGACTTTTGAAAAAAACACAACAGTCATAGGAAAACCCCATCATTCCCAGGATTGTTTTATCAGGCACAAGCTAGATGAATCTTTAAAACTACGTTTCAAAAATGAAATTATTGTTAATGAGTATCTGTTCTGAGCGTTATTGAGTAGATACACCCTTTTTGAAGAATTGGGGGGTCAGCCTTTTTTTATGAATGATCTTTGGAAATGAAAAAGGGTTTTTGGTTAATTTTTGTTGAGCGTAATTATGTAATAACTCCGTTAGAATATTGGGCATATTAAGAGAAATAAGCAACAGATGTTTTTTTTTTCTTATCGCGTGTCGATAAGTGATTAAATATGCAATAACTTGTTTGGAAAAATGAGCGCGTTAGTTGTAATGTTCAACAGGTGAAGTGCCATATATCGTGGGTGAAGAAGTGATTAAGATCCAATCAGGTCTTAAGGGCCGCCAAAGGGCATCACCCTCTGCCCCTTTGCCCAGTTACCACCTTTTCCCTAATCCTTTTCCCTATATTTGCGGGTGGGGGCCCCCCCCAGGCACGCAAGCTTTCCATGCCCTATCTGGTAGGCCCTACCCCCTTTTTCGGCGTTTCAGGAGGCAAGTGCATGTCACACACACCACGGTCTGCAAGCACAAAAAAAACGAAACCCCCGCATTATGTGTATATGGGGTACGTTCCCTTTTCCCGACGTGTATTGACATGTGTCACAGCAGTGACAGAACGCCCACCATAACAGTGCACTGGAACGGTACGTGCCTTTATCGTTATTTTAGTTACTGCCGCGGGGTTATAGTATCCCTAAATCTTTCGTTAGACTGCTTTCTGGTTTTGCACTGTGTAGTTGTTCAATTAAAAGGGGTCCTCGAGAATTTCCTTTTCCCTTTTTTCCTTTTTCTATTTTCGTTTTTTATTTCCTTTTTTCCAGCGGACTTTTGTCTTTTATTTTTGTTCTATTATTTTTTTTTTTTAATTTATTTTTCCTTTGGGTTTTTCCCTGATTTTTCCCTGAATTCCCGCATCCCCCCTTTCCCCTCCCCTCCCCCCTCCCCCCCTCCCTCCCCCCCTTCCTCCCCCTCTCCCCACCTCTCCCCCTCTCCCTCCCCCCCTCCCCCTCCCTCCCCTCCTCTCCCCCCCCTTTTCCCCCCGCCCCTTTTCCCCCTCTCCTCCCCCCCTCCCCTTTCTCCCCCCCCCCTCCCCCCCCCTTTCCCCCCCTCTTTTTCCTCTCCTCCTCTCCTCCCTCCTCCCTCCCCCCCCCTCACTCATAAATCACACATCTCATCATCATAATCATTCTCATTCATCGCCCTCCTTTCCCTCCCCCCCTCCCCTCCTCCCCCCTCCTCCCCCCTCCTCCTCCTCCTCCCCTCCACCTCCTCCTCCTCCTCCTCCGTCATTATAGAACAGAAGCAATAGTCTTTTTAGGGTTACTCCTATTGGCGCTATTACAGTGTGTTACGGGCCATTATAAGCATAATGATACGTTCAGTTAGATAGTTGTTTTACTGAGGATGGTAACTGATAATTTTGATGATGCGTTATGAACAAAAATGGAAGTCGGCGACATGCACACAACATGCAGGTCGCGGAAGTGAGGCTCAACGAAGCCAAGTCAGTCGTTGCGTTTAGTCCTTCCTCACAAGCAATAAAACTTGCACAAAGGCAGTGTGTGTTGCTGGCAAAGTGTGGCTGGCAACAGATATTGCGTGGGGGGGAAAGGTGGCTGCCTGAAGAGTGCATGCAGATCAGGGAAAAAAGGGGCCCTCTGGAAAGGGGGGATTAGTACGCATGCTGATTTTCTGTAAAAAATGGTTGTCGAAATTTGCATAAATGGAAGACGCGGCACGCAACAGGAAGTTTTGCGACTGCAGTGCAGACGATTAAATTGAAAGAAGTTCCGGGGACTGAGATAGTAGATTTGCATTTTGTACGTGGCAGTCCAACCCCTTGCATGACGATTTCGCTTAAAAAAAGAAAAAAAAGACGAAAGGGAAGAAATGATTCTTTTTGCCCCATTTACACATTACTCTCCAGTCCTTGAAGAGGGGGGGGGGCCCTCGGAGGGGGGGGGGGATTCTCTGGTGGCAGCAAGTTTTTAGCATGACGGGTTTTCTCTTTCTTATTATCATTTGAGAGGGTATGAAAATTCTAAAAATAAAATTGCTTTTAGTTTTTGTAGTAGTTGTTAAAGATATATATATTTTTTTCGTGTGACGTTTGTTTCAAAATTTAGTGTATTTTAAAATTTTTATGTGGGTTTGTTGTTGTGGTGTGCCCCACACAAACCCACACACAAAACACACCCCACACAACCAAACCCCAAAACCCACACACACAACACCACACACATACCTCACAACACACACAGACGCACACGCACAAGTCATTTATAAATAAGATATATATATATAATAAATATTATTTTTTAAAATTTTTTTATTAAAGTTAGATAGATGTGCGTATATATAGTGTGTGTGTGGTGTGTGGGTGGGTGTGTGGGTTTTGGGTGTGTGTGTTTTGGGTGTGTGTGTGTGTGTGTTGGGGTTTGGTGTGTGTGTGCACACACACCCCACACACAAACAACACATAAAAAAATATAACAAAATTTGTTGAAACAATACGTCACGTATTATATATAAAATTTTATTAAAATAAAATTTAATATATATATATATAAATTATATATAAAGTTAGTATGCAGGCGTATAATACGTGTGGGGTGGGGTGTGTGGTGTGTGTGTTTTTGTGGTTTTGGTGTGTGTGTGTTGTGGGGTGTGTGGGGGTGTGTGTGTGGTGGTTTTGGTTGTTTTTATCTTCTATTATGTATTATCTATGTATCATCTATCAAACATATCTGATTATTTAAATATATATGATATATATTATATATATTATAAAAATATATATATATATATATAATAAAATATGTTTATGTATACGACATTAATATTTAATAAGTAATAAATAATTATATATATATATATATATAAAAATATATGTTTTTGTTAAAAAACTTTTTTCTTTTCCAAATTATCATCTATCTATCATTTATATTATATATATATATATGTTGTTGTGTGTGTGTGTGTGTGTGGTGTTGTGTTGGGTTGGTGGTGTGTGTGGGTGTTGGGTGTGTGTAAAATAATAGATAATAATTTATAATTATATATATTTTATATATAAAAATTTATATATATATATATTATATACAATATATATAATATTAATATTATAATATATAATATATGATATATACATATAAATATAATTTTAAAAATTATAATATATATGTATATATAAAAATTATATATAATATGG
This sequence comes from Penaeus monodon, assembly GCF_015228065.2. NCBI lineage: Eukaryota > Metazoa > Arthropoda > Malacostraca > Decapoda > Penaeidae > Penaeus > Penaeus monodon. The sequence goes on along the minus strand of NC_051388.1, from coordinate 60,042,845 downwards.
GGGGGGGGGGGTTGGGATTTGGATGTGTTTTTTATGTGTTGTGATATATATATATATATTAAATATAATATAATATATATATATGAAATATATATTATGTGTGGTTGTTGGTGTGTGTGTGTGTGTGTGTTGTGTGGGGTTGGGTGTGTATGGGTGTGGGGGATATATTTAGTATTATATATATTTTTAAATTAATTAATATATATTGTGTGGTGTGAGTGGGTGTGGTGTGGTGGTGTTGTGGTGTGTGTGGGCGTGTGTGAGTGTGTGTGTGTGGTGTGTGTGCGTGGTGTGTGTGTGGTGTGTGTGTACAACATAACATACATATTAACACAAAACACACACACCCCACCCCACTCACACCACCCACCACACACTACACCACATCAAACTCACACTCCCCTCCCCCTAAATCACACAAACACAAACAAAAAAACACTCATTCACTCAGTAACACTCACACCACGCAGCACGCTCGCCGCACGATAGTGGGGGATGTTGTTAATTATATATAATATAATATATATATATATAAATATACTTATTTATGTAAAATTATGATAATAAAATATTTTATATATATATTATATAATATATATTAATAATAAAATAATATATGGGTGTGGGGTGTGGTGTGTGGTTGTTTGTGGGTGTGTGTGTGTTGTGTGGGGTGTGTGGGGGTTTTTGGTGGGGGTGTGTTTTAAAAAAAATTAATAAATATATATAAAATAAATATTATTGATTATAAAATATATATTATAAATATATAATTTTATATAAAAATAAAGGGTAATAAAAAATTTTTGTATATAAAATAATATATAAAATAAATAAAAATTTATATATATATTTTATATAAACAAATATGTAATATATATAAATATATAATAATAATATATATTGTAAAAATATATACAACATAATATATATTATATTATAAAATATATAATATATTATATATTTTAATATACAAAACATTATATGCACACACACACCAAGGTTTGTGTGGGTGTGTGGTTGTGTGTGTGTGTTGCGTTCGTGCGTGCGTGCGTGGTGGTGCGTGCGTGTGCGGGGTGCGTGGTGCGTTTGTGTGGTGTGGGTTGTGTGGTGGTGTGTGTGTGTGGTGTGTGTGTGGGTGTGTTGTGTGCATCCCCTAATACAGAGTCCCCACATAACAAAAAAAATCTACTTCAACGTAAGGGTTTTGAAATTTTCATTTTTCTAATTTTATAAAGAATTAAAATTAAAAAAAATTATTCCCTTTAGCATTATAGATTGTATGTATTATATATAATTTTTAATTTTATAAATATATATATATACCTATATATTTTAAATATATAAAAATATAATTTACATTTTAATATATAATTAAATATAATACAATAAATATATTTAAAATATATTATAATATATATAAATATAGTGTGTGGGGTGTGTGTTGTGTGTGTGTGTTGTGTTGTGTGTGTGTTTGTGTATGTGGTGGTGTGTTTATATGTTTAATTAATATATATAAAATTAGATAAAATTTATTGTATATAGTATGCAAACTTACATAATGATATCCCTTAATATTTTTATAAAAGCATGGTATATAATTTATGTATTTGATAATATGGCTTTTTTGATGCTAAGTTTATGTAATCAGTTGCATTCGCATTTCTGCCTTTTCCTTTTTTTCGTTTTTATCTTTCTCATATAGAAAAATATCAACCCCTTTCCCCTTTCCCTTCCCCTCTCTACCATCTTCCCCTTTTCCTTGGTTTTTCTTTTTCTCTTTTATCAATGTTTTTTCTTTCCTCCACTCGTTCCTCTTCTCCCTTTTTTCTTTTGGTTTGATAATCCCCCCCAAAACCATTATCCCCGAAAGCAGTCCACGTGCTACCCCCTATTTTCGTTTCCCCGCGTGCTTTGGGCACCAAGGGCACTCCGACCGCCCTTTACTCTAAAACCGTTCCCGGTTTTAAAAAATTTCCTGACACTTTCAAAATAATAGCTTTTGCGACGGGGTTTATTAATCGTGAGCGTTCACTCCCCAAGTTGTTCCTTTTCTTTTCCCTGCACGGGAGAAATGTATTTGTTTCCCTAAGGGAGTTTTCAGTACCGTTAAGGGGAAAGGGGTTATCATCGTTTTCCAGAAAAAGTTAGTACCTAACGATATTAAAAAGCTTGCTGCCCCACAGTTGGGGAAGAATAAATGCAATGTAGACCCCGCACAGTCCTATCTGGCTCCGGTTCAAGTACCTCCGCAGCAAAAAGTACTTCATTTTAAATCAAAAGCAGCCCTTTCCCCAAATCAGAGGGCACTCGGTCCATCCCCTGGTATGAGAGCGGGGGTTGTTGGTCTACTTTCCGGAAAAGATTCCGAAGCTCAAGGCTGGTAAAAGAGCGACGAGGTTTTCCGACTCTTGATATTTAAGAATTCCCCTGTGGTTGGTAAGGAGTAAACACAGCACCCGAGACCTTGGGGGCCGCCGCCTTTCTTACGATCGGGAGAGAGAGGGAGAGAGAGGGAAAAGAAAGGAGAGAGAGAGAGAGAGAGAGAGAGAGAGAGGGGGAGAGAGAGAGGGGAGAGAGAGAAAAGAGGAAAAAGAGAGGAAGAGAGAGGAGGAAAGTAAAAGGCGGACAGAGTACGAGGGTATAAGGGGGGGGGAGAAGGAAAGAGAATAGAAAGAAGAAAGGCCTAGAAACAGGAAAACAGGGTAGGACTGGATACAGAGAAGGGCAGAGGGGACAAGAAAAGGAAAGACTTTCTTACAGAAGGAAAGGTAAGAAACAAAAAACGTCATCAAAGAAAGGAAACTAAATTTTTCTTGGGGCTGCCTCATTACGTTCCAGTTTATATTATTTTTTTTTTTTTTTTTTTTTATTATTAATATTAAATATAATATATATATATATATATATATATATAATATTAATAATAATTTGGTGTGTGTGTGTGTGGGTTGTGTGTGTGTGTGTGGGTGGTTTTTTGTGTTGTGGTGGGGTGTTGTGTGGTGTGGGTGTCGCCCCAACACCCAACAACACACACACAGGGATGACTAGAAAATAATAGATCATAGGTGTGAATAAGTGAAAGATTTATACATCAGTATTTTTTCGTTTTTTAGTGTCAGGGTTTGGAAAGACGTGGAACCAAGACAGAACTGAACCAAATTTCTTAGGTTTTATTGTTAATTTAATTTTTTAAATTTTCATTTCTATATTAATTTTTAGCACCACCACCCTTTCCTCCTCCTTGCCTCTCTAAACATCATCACCTCATCATCATCCCAAAACAACAACAAAAAAGTATCCCCCTCATTAACCTAATTTCTTTTCCCCCCCTTTATTATCTTTTTAAACCCCCCTCTTCCTGTGAATTACGTGAGTGTGCACTGATCAAAAATTTACTTTTTTTCGCCCTTTATTTTTCACGCAAAAAGATTTTCCCACAACAGGGTGAACGGGAAAAAACTTGTTTTCGCAAAACCCCGAGTCTTTAAGATTCCCCCACTATACCGTGCCCTAATTTCGCCAAAATTTGAAGTCTGCCTTTTTTTCCGGGATATTTTATTATTTTTCTTCGTGAGTCGTCTACGAAAGTGGGATAGCATCTTTTTTAGGTGAAAATAGAGACTTTCATGACGTCGCCCATTTGTTTGCGCGGCAAAGATAACACCAAGTACGATGCAAATTATCGTTCGAAAACCTGAATTACCCTGGGGAGCAGGGGGGAAGTTTAAAACCCCGGGGGGGTGTGCTGAGAGGCGATTGCTTTCTTATCACTGTACGGCGGCACGAGATGATAGAGAGAATTATGGCGATAGATTTTTCGTAAACTCTACGAGGGCTAGTGTTATTCGGGTTGTGTGGGGGGGGGGGGGGGCGTAAAAACAAGCGTTCCCGCTCACCAAAATGGAAATTTCATTTCTTCTGCCTCTTTTGTTTTGAATGGCAAATAATAGCGAAGTGAAAAAAAAAAGGTTTCCAATTTTTTTAGACCCAAAAATTTAAGAATATCCCAAATTTTAAAATTTATTATGTAAAATGAATGAATATATATAAAATTTAATTATAATAAATATTATAAAAATATAATATAATTTTAAAAATATGGGGGTGGTGGGTGGTGGTGGTGAGGTGTGTGGGGTGTGGTAGTATGGTTTTGTTTGGGTTTTTGTGTGTGGTGGGTGGGTGGTGTTTTTGTGGGTGTGTTTTGGTGGTGGTGTGTGTGTTGTGTGGTTTTGTGGTTGGGGTGGCCCCTTAGGGTTATATTAAATAATATAATATTTATATATATTTAAATTATTAATATAATATATTATTATATATATATATATATATAATATATATTTAATGTATTTAAAATATTTTATTATAATATATTATATATATGATAATAATAAATTAATTGATGTATAACTGTTTATATACACAAGTAGGGATATAACACAACAAAATAATAAAATAATAAATAATATATAAAAAATATATATATATATATATATAATATAGCTCACACCACACACACCACACACCCACACACCACACACACACACAACACACACACACACACAACACACACACACCACACACACACAATAAATATTATAAAAATATATAAATATATATATTATATATATATTTAATTTTTATATAATTTTGAACTATAAAATGTATATATTTATATATATATATATTTATATATAAAATATACACATATAAAATAATGCATACATATATGTATATAATACATCGTATATATTTATATATATATAAATAATATAATTATATTATATATATATAATGGTGTGGTGTTTGTGTATGTATATTATTTTATATATTTTATATATTTTATAATATATATATATATATACAAATATATACCTGCATTCCACACACACACACACACCCAAAAGCACACACACACACAACAAGAATATATTAAATATAATAATATATATATAAAATATATAATAATTATTATATAATATATTATAATTTTAAGGGAAATAAATATATTATATATAATATATTATATAAAAAAAAACCAATGTAGTATATAAACCAAAAACACACACCACCACAACACACACACAACACACCCACACACACCACACACACACACTAAAATTATATTAAAGATAAAAATATTAGGATAATATATAAATAAAAAAATACATAAAAATTAGAAATATATAAATAATATAATTTTAAAAATATACAAAATTATATATAGTTTTAAATATAGAAATATATATATAGAATATATAAAACATAAGTATAATACCACAACACACACAAAACCCCCCACACACCACAACACAAAACACACACACCACACACACACCACACACACACACACAACACACACACACAAACCCCCATAATAATATATTAAAATATATATAATATATTAATATATTATAATAATATATTGTAATTGTGAAAATAAAATAATATAAGTAATTTTGTATATAAAAATATAATGTATAATATATATATATTTTATATATATTTTATATAATATATAATTTTAATAATATATTAAAATGGCGGGGTGCAACATAATAAATGTGTTATATGATTTAATATATGTAATATAGTTTTAAAAACTACACATACATATAGATTATATATATTATATAATAATATATTATAATATATATATGAATATATAATATATATAATAAAATTTTAAAATTTTATAATAATATGTATATATATCATATATGTGTGTGTGTGAGTGAAATTAAAAGAAATATTTAAATTAAAAAGAAAAAGGTTATAATTTAAAATTTTATATAAATAATATAATAAATAAATAATATATAAAATGTATATTAAATATATAAAGTATTATATAGAAATATAATATATATATAATAATATTATTTGATGATATATAATATATATTATATTTTTATATATAACACAATATGTATACTATGAATATGGTGTGTGTGGTAGTGGTGTGGTGTGGTGGGTGTGGTGTGTGGTGTGTGTGTGGTTGGGTGGATAAATATAAAATGAAAATAAAATATAATAAATATAATTATTTTATTATAAATAAGTAAATTTTTTTTATAATATATAAAAATATATTATATATAATATATATTAAATATATAATTATATATAATAATAAAAATAATAATTTTAAAAAAATTACACAAAGATACAAAGTAATTTTTGTATAAGGGAAAAAATTAGGTATATATTTTAATATATATATATATATAATTAATATATAATGTATTTTGGATATGTATTATATTATATATAATTATATTTATATATATTAAAAAATAATATATATGTGCGGTGTGTGGGTGTGTGTGGTGTGGTGGTTGTGTTGTGGTGGTGTAATAAATATCTAAGATATAAAAATTAGTTGAAGTGTATATATGTTTTTAAAATGTGTGTGGGGTGGGTGTACGTTCGTGAATATATTAATATAAAATAATTATTATATATATAATATAAATATATTATATGATATACTGTTTTTAAGGTGTTTTATTGTATATGTATATATTTAAAATGTGTACATATGAGTGTATAATGTGTCATATATAATATTATATATATATAAAATTTTATGTAGAGTTGTAGCACACGCCCACCCCCCACCCCCACACACACACACACACCCACACCACCCACCCCCCCCCCCCCCCCAACCCCCACACTCACCACCCCTCACCCCCACCCCCCCCCCCACAAAAACCCAAAAACCCCCCACAACACACACCACACCCCCACCAACACACCCCCAAACCCAACCCCAACACACACACACACAACCACAACCAACACACCACACACAAAAACACACCACACACACACACAACCCAAAAACAACAACCCACACACCCCACACCACACGAACCACACACAAAAACCAACCCCCAAAAAACACCCCACAACACAACACAAACACACACACAAAAAACAAACACACACACAAAAAAAAAAAAAAAAAAAAAAATTGGTATAATATATAATATATAATATAAAATATATATATTTGGGGTTATTTATATATATATTATTAAATATTTTAAAAAAAAAAAAATAATTTTTTTTTATTTTTTTAGGAAAAATTTTTATTTAATTTAATATATAAAATAGGTAAAAAAAAAAAAAAAATAAAGGTTAAAAAATTTTTTTATCTTTTTTAAAAGTATACATTGCACCTTTAGAAAATAGTACCCAGATTTAAAGCTATGGGAAAAAAGTGCGTTTTAAAAATTTTTCTTTAGTATAATAATTGTTAACAATTTGATGGGGTTTTTTTTTGATTTTAATATTTTGAGGAACGGGGCGGAAAGAACGGAAAAAAATTTGGGGGAAATAAGAAAAGGATGGGGGAGGAATTTGGAACCAAAATCTGGTGAGGGGACAAAGGAGGGGAAAGAACAAAAAATAAGGGGGAACCCAGAAATTAAGAGCAAAGGGAATGGGAGAGGGGGGAATTTTGGAAAGGATAAAAACTTGGATGAGGGGAAAGAAGAGTAAAGAAGCAAAGAATAAGGAGAAAGGGGGAAGGGGAAGTGGGGGAAAAAGCAAAAGGGCGGGGAAAAGGGATGGCGGAAAAAAGAGAGAAAATATTTTTTAAGAGAAATATAAATTGGGTGGGAAGAAAGAGAGGAAGAAGAAAGAAGTAAAAGGAAAAGGGAGGAAAAAAGGGGAAAAAGGAGAGAAATTGGAAAACTGAAAAAAAAGGGAAAACAAGAAAGTGAAAGAAAAGGAGAACGAGCTAGAAAGAATGAACGAAGAGAGTAAGAGAAAGAGTGAGGATAGCAAGCGGTTAACTGTAGGAGAGCAAGAATAAGGATAAGAGGGAATGAAAAAAAACGGGGGGAGAAGGTCGTTAGAACTAGAAAGAGTCAAGAGGATGGCAGGAGAGAGCAAAGGAATGATGGTGACACGAGGAGAAGAAAGGAAGGAGCAGAAGGAATAACTGGGAAAGACAGGAGATAGCTCGACAATGATGAAAGAGAGAGAGAGAGAGAGAGAGAAAGAGAGGAGAGAAACGGAGAGGAGGATGAGATGAGCGAGAGAGAGAGAGATTGAAGGAGAGAGAGAGAGAGAGACACACACACACACTATAGAGAGAGAGAGAGGAGAGAGCCCAACGTCGAAACATCACCAGCAATGTAACGAGGTTGCCATTTTTTCCCAAAACGGCCGTAAACCGGCATGGAAATATTATTAAGCAGGAGTGAATGCTGCCTCCCCAGCCGGCACGAAGGATGTCGTTTCGTTGCGTCCGGGACAGCTGTGTGCTTGACTTCGTTTATTTTTTATTTGGGGATGTTGTGCATATATTTATCTATATATATTATAATTATATTATATTATATAATAATATATATATATATATATAGGGGAGGGGGGAGGGGGTTTTTTTAGATAGTGCTTCATAGTATGCTGAGTGTTGCTGTCATTGCTGAGTTGTTCTCCTAGTGCTTGATGTTTGACCGTCCTGATTGACGGGTAACTCTTTTAACCTCTTTCTTTTTATTATATTTTTATTCCCTTCTTTCTTGCCAATGTCTTTATCGCCTCCTGCGTTTATCATTTGTCATTAGTATTACTCTGCGGGACAAGATTTATTTCACAGAGTTTCCAGGACGAGAGTATCGCACTGGAGTTAGTGCTCAGTTTCTACTACTGTAGGGAAGGACGTTGAAATTTTGCATACTATTTTCTTAGTGACATCAATTTGAAGTTTCCCCTTCTCACGTAGGCTGGGACATGGCAGACCACATATACAATTTACATGCACTCACCCATGCTCATAACAGCTATATGATATATAGAGAATATGATAATAATAGATAGATTATATGATATATAATATAGATATAGATATATAGATAATTATACTAGATATATATATATATATATATAACATATATATATACCTAGATATATATATATATAAATATATATATGATATAAATATATTATATATTAAATTATATATATATAATATATAATATATATATATATATATAGATATGTGTGTGTGTGTGTGTTGTAACTGTGTGTGTGGTGTGTGTGTGTGTGTGTGTGTGTGGTGTGTGTGTGTGTGTGTGTATGTATGTATGTGTGTAGTGTGTATCTATATGTATATATAATATGTGTGTATAATATATAATTTATATAGTAATATATATATATATACATATATAAATATATATATAGAGAGAGAGAGAATGAGAGAGAGAGAGAGATGAGGAGATGAGAGAGAGAGCGAGAGGAAAAAAAGAGATAAAGAAAGAGAGAGGAGAGCATAGAAGTGAATGATTCAGATATGACAGTAAAATATATTAGCTTTTTTTCCTCCTGTGTCCAGTGCGTGCATGCTCTTATTCAGGCAGTCTTTCCTAAAGGCATTACAGTAAAATTAATATACTTTTTACTTCATTCTTATTGATGAATGCATTTCATTCAGTATCCGAGCCAGTTGTAACTTTTTTGTTCTCTCGTGTTTTTCTTGTAATTTCTCATTGCCAGATGAGAGTAAGCCTTTTTACAGTATGCAGCGCACGTTTAAGCTTTGTATGAAAATAAGTCAAATATTTGTCGAGCGAGTAATAACTGCTTTTTTCCTTCGCGCGTGTCTGGAGCAGAAATTAGCGGGATTCCCGCGTTTCATCTACTTCGCACAATAGAGAGAATATCAGTTAACTTTTTGCGTGTTTGGTGTTCTTGTCATTCGATTCGATATTGTGTGGTTCAGTGTTCGTATCAGAGTTATCATGGCATAATTATTTACGCGGGCCTTTTACGGGAGTGGGCCTTTGGAAGAACAATTTGGAGAGTACTGATAATTCATGAAATTTTCGGCTCCGCAGAAATTCGTTTGCGTTTTTGCCTTCTGGTTATATGAAAACCTCTTTTGTTAAGTACTTACTGTTGCTACATCTAAACTGTAACAATGAAATGATTTATGAATTACCACTCAGACAACCACCAGGAGGCATTCCTGTTACATACGTTTGAAATATGAATGTGTTTTAGCAACCCATACCAAGCGAAGTAATAATATCAGTCCTTTTTTATTTTAGGGGGTATCGATTCTAACTAAATGTACTGTAATTAATGCTACCATCTGTTGTGTTTTCTGTCATGCTATGACAAAGATTAATGACATTGATATGGCGTTTCTCTCTTGGTCTAAGTAATTTATAACAATCTCTTCTATACTTTCTTTATAGTAATTCAAGAATGGGAAGTCAGTCACGACCCCTAGTAGAGGCGAAGACCTATCATTCGGAAGCAGAAAACCAAGGAGAAAATTCTGCTAAGACATAATGATTGAAGATTCTACAAAACGACAGCAACAGCTGATGCACTTCTATTCTGTTGCTCTACAGATCATTCGCAATAAATGATAAAATAATGATCTTAATTATGATAACTGGCGCACGAGTACTAACGGTTACGATGATAACAATAATAACAGTAATGTATAATATTGGTAATGATGGTCAAGAAAAAGGGAGAAGGGAAACAGCAACAACAACAAAATCAATAGATAAATGAATGTACATCAGAATTGGGTCACAAACTGCAACCTTCCACAACCAGTAAGTCGCCCCCCTGCTTCTGAATCCCCCCACCTCCCCCTCCTCCCCCCCACCTCCTTCCCCCACGCCACGCCCTTAACGCTCCTACATGGGTGGAGAAAAGTATCAAGAGACCGGATGGGAATATCGTAGTAGCGGTGGCCTTGAGGTTTTGGTAGGCTTATCAGTGAGAACCAAGACGTCGTCCTTTGGTTTAGTTCTGAATTGTAGTCCCTCGAACCCTGGAGCCTGGTGTCCGGAGAGACATTGTCTGGGAGTGGCGGGTGGCGAGAATCTTGTGGCAGATGTGAAGGAGAAGAATAAAAGGCATCCGACAAAGCGATGGGCCTGGCTCAGTTCGGGTCGTGAGCCATTCTTATGATTAATTATTATGATGCAATTCTTGAGAGGAGTTGGTAGGGAAGAGTCAGACGATAATGTAATTCAACTCCGGCAGAGAAAGGCATCGAACGCGCCTGCTTTTATGCTTTTCAAAAATCATTATTTTCCTCATTCATTGTCTACAGGACGTGTCCCCATTGATCACTAATGGCAAATGTAAGCGTGCGTGCGAGGAAACGTGGTGATAATATTAAGATTACGTTTACTAACGATTAAAGAACGATAACCGTTATAGTTTATAACCATTAGATTTTATATAGATATTTTTATATTTTTATTACTACACGGCAAAATTATTATTTGTTATTATTATTATTATCATCATATCATTATTACTATTACTACTACGATTGTTGGTGTTGGGGTAAATGTTATGATGATGATGAAACCACGATGGTAATAATAACAGCAGTGATAAAAAAAAAGTCATTACGTAGATAATATTGTAATGAGTATTGTTATTTTTCATAACGGTTTACTAGACAAATAAGTTATATTTTTCCATTCTTTTCTGCTCCTCGTCATTTATTTTTTAGATTGTTATTTTTTTTTTCATTGTTATTATTGTTGTAAGTTGTGACCTGGTCATCCCCAGCGATTTGAATCATATCATAACATTACGTTAATATATTGTTATTCGAAAAAGTTTTTCTAATATACGATAAAAGTCTCAAAGCTAATACCTTTCGCAGTGAGAAAATCTGGGCTAGATCCGTGTTCCCAAAGACGATGTTACCAAGAAAATACTTTATTGCTTCAGAAACAGCCGGTGTGTGCCCCATCAAGGATGAAAAATTATCCAAAAAGAAAACAGAATATAAAGAACCAAAAGAAATGAGGATGATGAAGAGAAGATAGGAAGGAGAGGTGGAACCATGGGGGAGGTGGGAGTGAGTGAGAGGGAAGAGTGAGAGAGAGAAAAAAAGAGGGAGAGACATGGGGGGGGGGACAGGGGGGAAGAAAACTGACAAAGTGATAAACAGGACTGGGGCAGAGAGAGAAGTGAGGAGCATCGTTAAGGGAGAGGGGGTGTGCTATACAGCTATTCAATTCATGGGAATTTAGAAACAAGTATTATAATCACACAGACGAATCAAGACTCGTCTGTATAAAATGGGGGAGGGGGAGGAAACGCTATTTACGTTAAGTAGTAAGGACGAAGATGGGAATATAGTATCTTGGAAAAGCAAGATAAATAGGAAAACTGCCGTGATGAGAGGATTAAAATATGAGAAAGCAGAGCAAGGTGAAACTCAGAGCATAGTAGAATGAGTGAAGGAAAGTAGAGAGGAAAGGAGAGGAGAAGGAGAGAGAGGGGGGATGGAGGGTGAGAGAGAAAGGACAGACAGAGAGGAGAGAGAGAGAGGCAGAGAGAGAAACGGAGAGAAGGAGAGAGAGAGAGGCAGAGAGAAGGAGAGAGAGACAGAGAGAAGAAGAGAGAGAGAGAGAGAAGAGAGAAAGAGAGGAGAGAGAGAGAGGAAACAGAGACAGAGAGAAAGGAGAGAGAGAGAGAGGTGTGGGGAGGGAGAATGAGAGAGAGAGACATAATAGGAGGGAGGGAGGGAGGACATTAGTACGAAAAGGGAAATTCACAATTGATGAAAACGGGAAAGGACAAAGGTGTCGAAAACGGACACCTGCATTCACCCCCCCCCCCACATTAAAGGAGGACGGCTTCAAAAGTTTCTCCTCGCTCTCCAAGATCAAGTGTTTCCTATCCACTCGTCCCTTCCTTCCCTCTTCCTCCTTCCCTTCTATTTACTTCTCTTCCTCCTTGCCTTTCCCCTTGGGTCCGTGGCCACTCATGTTATGTCCTTTTTATGTTTGTTTGTTTGTTTTTTTCACTAATTTCTTATGACTTCTGATCCCCCCATCCCTCCCCCTCATCCCTCTCTTACCCCTCCCCACTTACCTCCGTCCTCCCTCCCTCACCCCCCTTCCCATCCATCCACCACGAACGCTCGCGGATTTCGAGAAGATGAGTGAGGATCTGATGCGGTCGCGGAGCTGCGGGGGTTAATGCGATAAGCGTAAGCTATATAACAACGGCGATATTAATGTCTGCGAATGTGCCGTGACCACGATATGGATTGATTTAGATTGCTGGGTAATGGCTGATGACAGTGCATGTGGAGGTATTATGGGTTACGATCTTACATATGGATGGGAAGATGATAAACGGAGGGTATGTGTGTTATTGTATAAATATAGCACCAATGTGTGTGTGTGTTGGGTGTGGTGGGTGTGTTGCTGTGTGTGTGTGTGTTGTGGTGTCGTGTGTGTGTGTGTGGGTGTTTTGTGTTCAGAAATCCAGAAAACACACACACACACAAACACATATAATCCATTTTTATATATATGTGTGGGTGTGTTTCAAAAATTATTTTGATGTTGTGTGTTTATCATCTGGTAAATAGATAGGTAGATAGAATATAACATATATAAATTATATATGGACAGAGATATTTATCAGATAATTCTATAATATATATATATAATATATACAATCTATTCATATACATTAGATGAATGAGTGTGTATATATAATATAATATATTAGAATATATATATATATATTATATATACTAATACAACACACATCACACACACGCCACCCACGCACACGCCACCACGCACACATGCATGCACAAAACACACGCACATCAATATATTTATATATAACAATATACATAGTATATTACATAGGTATATGTAATGGGTATATATATATATCTATATATAATATATATATATATATATATATTAAATATACCATTAATTATATATATATATATATGTAATATATATATTATTATATATATTAGTATATATATATTAATAATATATATTATATATATATAATAGAGAGAGAGAGAGAGAGAACGAGAGGAAGAGAGAGGAGAGAGAGAGAGATAGTAGATAGATAGATAGGATAGATATATACATCCATCACACATATGTGGTGGGGTGTCAGTGTGTGTATGTGTGTGTCATGTTCTGTGTAGTGTATGTGTATGTGAGTGTGTGTGGCATAATATAATTTTAATTTTTTAAAATAATATATATAGAACGATTATATATAGTATATTATATATATATATATGATATATTAACACATATATATAAGCACATGATAGATATATCATACCACACACACACACACACAGACCCCACACACACACACACACACACACACACACACACACAAACAACACACACACACACACAAGTAGATTATATATTATAATATATAATATATATATATATATATAGAGAGAGAAGAGAGAGGAGAGGGAATCGATGTGAGAGACGAGGAGGAGAGGAGAAGAGACGAGAGAGAGATGTTTGTGTGTCTGAACTTATGCATGCAATGCTCACTTGAAATGAATAACCCCCACACACACACTACATCATATATAGATATATATATATATATAATTATATATATACATATATAGATATATATATATATATACATATATATCTGGGTGTGTGTGTGTGGGGGCTGTGATTATATATATAATATATAATTTATATATATTATATTATAATATATATATATATGAATTATAATGTAGAGCTCATTATATATAAGTATATATAAAGGATGTATATTAATATAGATACATATGTTATAAATTGTAATATATATACATAATAATTTGTTATATATATATTAATATTGACTATAAATGTAAATATATCAATATAATAAATATATGTAATATTTATTATATATAAAACTTATATATATTATATATTAACAATATAGTTTTTTAGATATATATATATATATAATATACATATATATATATATCTATATTATATATATACTCATATATAATTTCTATATAATAACATATACTGTATTATGGATAATATCGATATATAATATATATATATATATATATATATATATAATATGTATCATATATAATGATATTGAAATTATAAACACAACCAACACACATGACACACACACACACCCACACACACCACACACACCACACACACACACACACACACACACACACACACACACAAACACACCACCACATATTTCATACACCAGACACAAAGACTAAGGCATATACCTATGCATAAGTGTGTGTGTTTGGTTAGGTGGCATGTGTAGGTGTGTGTGTTTGTGGGTTTGTATATATATAATATATAGATATATATTTATATCTATATAGATATGAGATAGAATAGATAAGATAGATAGATATAGCTATAGATATATGTTTTATATAGCATATTCTATTATAATCTCTATGTGTTTGTATTATTATAGTTTTGATTATAATATAATATGTATATAATATTAATATATATGATATATATAAATATGTATATATGATATATATATATAATATATATATTATATAGATATATATATATGTATATGGTCTATATTAATCTGTATAGACAATATATATAAATATATATTATTATAGATATATATATATTATATAATATAAACGTATAATATACCATATATAGGACAAAAACACAACACAAACACACACCACACACCACATATATATTTATAGTATTATATACATATAAATATATAAATATATTATATAATATATTATATACATAGCTAATAGTATAATAAATATATATATATGGATATATATATAGTAGAATATATATATATAGATTATAGATATGAAATAGGTTTGTGTGTGTATTTGGTATGGGTGATGGCGTGTGGCCGGCGTGTGTTGTGTGTGGATAATATTATATATAATATAGATAGTATGATATAGATATATATATAGATATAAATTCAGTGCCTACACACACCCACCACACACGCACACACACACCCACACACACACATACACACACACACACACACACACACACACCCACACACACACACTACACCACCACACACCACATAGAGAGTATAATAGATATATAAGAGATATAATGATATTATTACTCATAGATAGGCATAGTATAGATCTAAATGCATATGCATATAAATGGCCATGATATATAATGTATATGTAATATATATATATATATATAGAGATATATATATATATATAATATTATATATATATGTGTGTTGTGTGTGTGTGTGTGGCCTTGTTGGTGGTGGGGTGTGTATTCATAGTAGATATATGTATTTGTAGATATATACACGTATATCGAGATCTATGTATATAAGATATAATATATATATATAAATATATAATATCTAATACTGTATCTATACACACCAAACACATGCGTATACATATATAAACTTATATGCATACAGCAACCACATATGTAACATCTATACATATCATATAATGAATACAGAAATCACATATGTATACACATATAAAATGTTATATGGGCATATAAAAATCTTATGTATACATATTACATGCTATATATATGCATACAGAAAACACCTGAACATAATATATTATATATAATATATATAAACATATATTACACAGTACGAGGGTATGTGTGTTTGGTATGTAGCATATATATGCATGACGTAGTATATAAACTACGTATGGGTGTACTTCAACTTTTATAAGATAAGACTGTTCCAAGTGTTCTGAATCACCTACCTGTTACAATGGGCGCTGCTTGATTACCGTCGGAACATGGTGTGGAGGACGCAATTTTTGTACGCACTGATGCTGGCGAGCATGACGCTGTGACTGAACTGCTGACCGCGTTGATGGTTCACGATTTTATTGAGTGCAGATGTGTGCAACTTTACATATACGCCATGAGGGTGTATTTTTATATTTATTTGATGTGTGTTTTCTTACCAAACCAGTTTGTTTTATCTTATATATGTAAGTATGCCTCAATACATATCATATATGTGGGGTATTGTGTGATTGTGTATGTATATATATAATAGATATATATCGATATATATATATATAGAATATAATATAGATAATATTTATATACATTATATATAATTTATTTATTTAGTATTTAATATGTAGATTTATATAATTTTATACATTAGGGGTTAATATAGATGTATTATATAAATTATATATATTAGATATATATTATATATATATTATATATAATAGATATACGTAATATACATATATATACAGATGTAGAGAATAATTGCGATATATATATATGTACATATATATATTAGTATATATACACACACATACACAACACACACACCACACACAACACAGACACACACACCCACACACACACCCACACCCACAAACACACACACACACACGGCACCACACACAACAACACAACACACACCCACCACACCCATCACATAACACACACACCACACACACACGCACGCACACACATCACACCATACCACACATGCACACCACCACACACCCACAACAACACACACCACACAATAAACACACACAACAACGAGATATTAGAGGATCAGAAGTATATATCTAATATAATATATATATAATATATTGTATAGACTAGATATATATATAAATTATAGATAGATGAGTATAGATATGATATATACTATCGATATGAAAGATATAGATATATATATATATTATATATGTAATACAATATATATATATATAGATTATATTATATAATAATATGTATATATGATAGAAGATTAAATATAGTAGTAGATATATAGATTTAGTATAGAGCTATTTATTATATATATAGTATTATATATATTATATACATTAAATCAATAATATATATGGATATATGTATATGTTATATTGTATTATCTAATCTATAATAATAGATATATAATATCTATATATACGTATATAAAATATATATGATGATCTATCTACGCTATAGATGTATGTATGTATATATAGATAGTAGATAATATAATAGTATAGATATAGATAGTAAATAAACAACCCACGTGTGCGGTGTGTGTGTTGTGTTGTGTGGTGTGTATGGTCTATGTCTATGTCTATTGTTATGGCCTATGTGTATAGAATATACACACACACACACACACACACACACACACACACACACACACACACACACACACACAAACACACACACAAACACACACATACTATATACATTCACAATACCACACACACACACACACACACACAAACTATATATATTTATATATATATAAGGATATATATATATAATATATTAATATGTCTGTATGTATATCTGTGTGAGTGTTGTATGTATGGATATGTGGATAATATATGTAATTATATGTGTGTGAACATATATAATATCTATCTATATTATAATAATATATAATATATATATTAAATATTATTATGTGGGTGTGTGTGTGTGTGTAGTGTGTGTTGTGCTGTGTGGTGTGTGTGTGTGTGTGTGTGTGTGTTTATTTTCTTTGTGGGTTTTTGTGGCTTGCTGGGAGATGAAAGCTAGACAGGCAACAAACGGTTTTAATACTCACATATCTTGAATTACCCCCCATAGATATGGGAACTGTTTATAGCTTATATTGAACTTGAAATAACATGGGTTATTGTTGCTAGTTGTTGGGTTTGTTATTGTCATATTTAATGTCATTATCAGATTATTACATATGTCTCTATTATGTGATTTACTTATATTATGTGTTTTAGGTTTTTGTTACTAATTTTATATTTTCATTATCATTAGCATGATAGTTTATATGATTCATTATAAAATTATCATATTACTATTATTTATTATAAGCTCACAGCATCATGACTGTTTTAATTAATTACTCTATTATTGGTATCATTATTATCATTAGTGTTTATTATTAATATGATAGTTATCATTCTCATCATCATATTTTTTTCTGTGGTAATTATTATTACGTCATGACGATCATCATGTTGTGGTCTTGTGAAAAACTAATCTATGATTATTTTTCACTTTTATTGTAATATTACAATGTACTGATATGTATCGGTGTTTGAGGTATAATTGCTGTGGATTGTTATAGTGTTCATAATATTTTTTTGTTTTATAGTAGCAGCCTTGTGGTGTGGGGTCATTATCATCTCATTATTATTATTGTTGTTGT
>NC_051388.1:60003861-60021361 GCF_015228065.2 Penaeus monodon | reverse complement strand
TTTTTTTTGTTTGTTATATTCGGCTGGCGTAGTAGGTGAAAGCTTTCCATGTTTTTTTTTTTTACAGGGGCGTCGGGGGTAGTTTCTAAAAAAAAAAAAAAAAAAAAAAAGGAGAAAAGTGTAGAGGGGATTGAATTCTCTATGCTGTTGAAATTAATGATGGATTCTTACGGCATTTTTACGTAATCGGAAGCCGGTCAGGTCGAAGGAAAAGTTCTAATAAAAAGTCAGAGAAAGAAACAAGCAAAACCACGCAAGATACACGGCTGCCCCCTCCCTTCCCCCCCCCCCTCGTGACACCCTCATCCCTTCGCTCTTGATTTTTCCTACGACGCACATAGTTCGCAGCGCGAGGCGGTTTTGTCTAGAGCGTGATCGCAAGGATTCGTACCGGAATCGGTGTAGGCGCATATCCTCAGTTCTACGTTCACTGGAAGACGTTTTGCACTAGCCGAAAAGCCCCACTCCGTCTCTGAAACAGCGCAGATGTACCGCAGGTAATAAGTCGACGAATGGACTAAACCAGCCCTTCCGCGCGAGTTCTCTGCCTCCCCTCTCCTCCCACTCTCTCCCTTTCGCCCTCTTTCTTATCTCTACATACTAGGTGGAAATTCTCCAACGCACTTTCCAAAGCATGCAAGAGGACGAAATATCTCCGATTCTTCCAGCTTCCGGCGGCGAGGTCGGCCAGTACAAGCAGCCCCGCTGGTCGCCCCCGCCCCCTCCCGCTCACGCATCTACGAGGACACCGTAGGAGCGAACGGAGGAGCTCCCTGGTGAGCCCCTCTCGTCGCCTCCCGCGCTGCCCTTGCACGCTCGAGGCTCAGGCCCCGCCGCCGAAGCCGTGGCCCTGGGGCATGTGGGCCTAGGGGCAGCCCTATTTATGGACGTTGCTCCGAGAGCCACATGCAGCTCTAGGGAACACTAATTTCAGGACATGTGTTTCTTTGGGCACACTGCTCCCTGCCCAGGACCACCGCAGCCAGGGCGCGGCGCACCCTGGCACGCGCTACCAGGCATTGTCAAGCTTCCTAGAGTTCGAACGGACCGTGACGAGGAATTGGAGGAGAGGGGGAGAGGCTTGCCTGGAGGCATTCATGACAAAACAGTGATGCTGTGTAGTTCATTCTTTTCGATGTATTATCAAGATTGCAAGTACTATAATGGGAGGATTTTGCTAATGACATAGTAATAGGTGGATTGTGATAAAGATAGAAAAAACGCTACGCTATAATGCCAAAGCGTAATGGGGGAGTGGGGTCTATCTATTTTGGGCAGTGGTCGCTTCAATTTCTTTTGTGATAAGATTTTTATTTCTTAGCTTCATCACCAGCTTTTTCTAAAGGCGAAGATGCTAAGAGGGGTGCCAGGTGTTAATCGTCGATTTTTGCCTCTCTCTTAAACAAAACTGAATGATTTGAATAGTGTGTGTGGAGATGGATGGAGTATGTATGTATGTCTATGGCGATATAGAGATATAGATATCATAGATATATAGATAGTACATACATAACACACACAAACACACCCCACACACCACAAAACACACAAACAACACACAACACAAACACACACACACACACACACACACACCACCACACACACCACACTATAATATAGATATATATATATATATAGATATATATATATTATATTATCTATTTTAATTTAAAATTTAGATATATTATGTGTGTTGTTGGTGGGTATGGGTTTTGTGGGGGAAAGAGTTAATATATAGATATATAGATTAGATAGAATATATATAGATAGATATAAGAGTATATATACACACACACACACACACACACACACACCACACACAACAAATATATATACTAGATATCTATATATATATATTAATATATATATATATAATAATATGTATCTATAATCTATATATATCTGGGGCTGTTGTGTGTGTGTGTCGGGGTGGAGTAAATAGAGATGTATAGACGTATATATATATATATCGCTGTTATATATATATATAGAGAAGAATGCGATATATATAGCGAGAGTAGATGAGATTTATGATGTGTGTGTGTGGTGTGTGTGTGCTAGTGTGTGTGTTGTGGTGCGTGGGTGTGTGCGTGGGTGTGTTGTGTGTGGTGGTGTGTGTGTGTGTGTGGGTGTGTGTGGTCTGTGTGTGTGCATTGTAAATATATATAAATAGACACATATGTCTAATCCAGAATGGATATGTATGTATATACTATATATATATATATATATACCTCCTATATATATATATATATATAATATTTTAACATAAAATTTTTAATATGTATATATATATATAATATATATAATATATCATATATATATATTAAAAATATATATATATATTGTATACATATACATAGTCATATGCATATTTATAGATTACGTGGGTGTTGGGGTGTGGTGTGGGGGTGTGTGTGTGGGTGTGTGTGTGTGTGTGTGTGTGTGTGTGTGTGTGTGTGTGTGGTGTGGTGGTCGATTATGCACATATAGTAAACACACACACGACATTACAACACACAACCACACACACATCAACACACACAAATCACACATATATACTATTGAAAAAATATATATATATATTATAGATGTATTATATATGATAATATGTATATATAGATATATAATAATGATGATATAGGTATATATGAATATTATCGATAGAGATATAGATAATAGATATAAGATATATTATATTAAGATATGCTATTTAGGTTAGTTGATAGTATAGAGATATATAGGATATATTATAGATAGATGATTATATATAGATCTATATATTATATAGCAGATACACGCACACACAACAGACAAACACACACACACACAGATATACAGAGAGATATGAGTATATATGAATATATGAATATATATATAAATAGATACATATACAATATATGTTTGTGTGTGTGTTATATATCTACAGATATATATAAGTATATTAATATAACATATATAACACAGTAGGCTATAAGCCACACACAACACACACACAACACCACACACACCCACAAACCACACACAGTACACACACACACACACCACACACACACCACATTAGATATATATAGATATAATGTAGAGGATACACACACACAAAACACACACACAGCACACACACACATATAAATATCGATATATATTTTTATATACTATATATATATAATAATATATATATATATATGTATAATATATATATAAAATATATATATAATATATATAATTATATATAATATATAATCACACAAATTATATACTCCCAATATATAAACATTATACATATGCATATAATATTAATATATATATATATATATACATCATATACCGACTTGTACGTATATGTGTTTGCATATACCTATATATAATATAGATATATATATATTATTATATATATTCATATATATATATATCTGTGTTGTGTGTGTAGTGTGTGTGTGTGTTGTGTGTGTGTGTGTGTGTGTGTTGGTGTATTTATTTATTTATCTATATATGCATGTATGTATGTATACATATAAGTGTATCTATGTATGTACGCACACACACACACACACACATACACACACACACACATACACACACACACAAACAAACACACACACACACACACACAAACACACACACACACACACACACAAACACACACACACACACATAATATATTATATATATAATACATATATATATATATATGGTGGGTTGTGTTTGGGTGTGTGGGTGTTGTTGTGTGTTTGGTCTGTGTGTGTGTATACACAATATGTATATGTATACACACATATTTGTGTGTATGGATTAGCTATGTATGGAGCATGATCCAAGTACCTTCCGTACGTTGCATGTATTATTGATGCATATTATAGGATTATTCGAAAACAGATATTATTATGTGTATCCTAATAAAATTATGTATCTATTTAAATGTGGGTGTGTATTTTGTGTGGGTGTTGTTGGTGTGTGGGTGTGGTTGTGTGTGGGGTGTGTGTTGTGTTGTGTGTGTGTGTCTGCACGCGTGTGTGCTTGCGTGTGTATATGTGTATGTATATGTATATGAGATGTAATGTTGTTAATGTGTATATATGATGAGAGATATAGATATATAATAATATATATATTTATATCATACACAGACACATATATATGTAGATTTACCAACTACACACAACACACACCGAACACACACACACCACACACCACACACACCACAACACACACACACACACAAGATATAGTATATAACCCTAGATATATATATATATCTATATATATTATATTATAGAGAGAGAGAGAGAGAGAGAGAGAGAGGAGATACTTAATGTATATTATAATATATTATGCGTGTGTGGGGTATTATATTATATATATATATATATCTATATATATATATATATATAATATAGGATATAATCATATATATAGGATATAATGTCACATCATATATATAGTACACACACACACACACACATATATAAATATAATATATAATATGATATATATAATATTTAGATATAATAAATATATGGACTATTAAATATAGAGTACTTATATAATATATATAATTAGTATATATATATATAGATTATATCTAAATTTGTATTTACATTATATAGATATATATTTGTATATATATATATATATATATAATATAATATATATATATAAATTACGACATAATATATACACACAAACACGTAAGCATACGTGTTTTAATTAAGTGGATATATGTAATAAATAAAAAATAACAAATAATATTGTAGTATATCCATGTGTATGGAATGTATGTATGGTGAGTATAAGTATATATATATATATATATATATATATATAATATATAATATATGTGGTGGTGGTGTATGGTGTGTGTGTGTGTGTGTGGGGGTTTGTGGTGTCTGTGTGTGTGCGGGTGTGTTGTGTGTGTGTGTGTGTGTAAATGTGCGTGTGTATGTAATATATAGTATATATATTATATATTATATATAATATATATTATATAGATATATATCATGAACCGTATTCATATATGACAAAGTAGAAAAGGTAGGAATGAGAATGAATATTATGCATCAAGTATGTATTGTGAAGATATTCATCTCATTATACCTGTCTATGATTATATATAGAATATCTATATATCTTATATATATATAATATATATATATCTTATTGTATATACATACATCATACATATATATATATAAATATATCTAAATATATATATATATATATATAGATATGTGGTGGGTATTACATATACACACACGCACGCACACACACACACACATACCCACACCCACACACACAAAACACACACACACACACACAAACACACCACACCACACACACAACACACACACACACACACACACACACACACACACACACACACCACACACATATATATCGTAGTATTATGCCTATTTGTGTGGACGGTGTCTGGGTGTTACGGTGTTATGTGTGGTATGTAGTATTATGATGTATGTATCACCATGTATGTATTAATGTACTTATATAGCATAATTATACATGTATTTTGAGCATGTATATATGAATATGCGGCTCAATTTCATTAGAACATTAACACTCTCAGTAATAAAGAGGACTTTCTATAGGCATCTACCTTGGCAGAAGCGCATATTCTCCCCGGGGTTTTGTGGGAAAACTGAGGAAATCTAAACAGATATTTCTTCTCTTTAGGACCATAATTCCACGATGAAGCGCCATAGATAAAAGGCCTCTTAAATACTAATGTTCCATGTGCACGTGAGTATGCTAACTAGAATCCAATTTCTAGAGACGTTTAGATGTCAACACAACATTTTCTAAAGATATCAGCGAGATAATGCGCTAATAAACAACAGAAGTAATTAAAATATTTTCCACGTTATGGAGATTCGGGCCGGTGTTTTCTCATGGCCGTTTGACGAGTTTTAATTTATTCTTTTGATAAAATCTAGTAAACTGCTTTAATTTAGCTATTACTAATTCGAGGATGGATATGGTTATAAATCGCATTATTTAAGTGTTGCCTTTCTATGAGCAGTCGACTTCCGCCACGACTCAGCGCGATTAGGACTGCGGTGCGGCCCGACGTTATAAACTCCATTATCAAATTTAAGTTTAGGTCATGGCATCGTAAAGAAATTGATATTTGCGCGTTACGCATGAGGAGGGTGGTCATCATGGAGTCGGTCATTTTGCATTTAATTTTGTTTAAAACGGCGAAGAAAGAGTGCTATCGTTAACCTCTATCACCGCTGTCGCCATTTCCCCAGGCGACTTGAAGTTCGGTCCTTCCTGCTCTCATGCTCTCTTCGCCTTTATTCACACTATAATATAAGTCTTCGTCACATGTCTCCTACACAAAGATCTTCCCTGCGCACAAGTGCTTGAGGAGGCGTCAGGGCGACTCCCGGCTGCTGCTGACGCGCAAAGCCACGACGAAAAATTTCAAGTACAATGAGCACTTCCCTCGCATGACGTCAACTCGCCCCATGCCAGCAAAGACGCACCAATAGCAATGAAACGGATAAATATAAAAAGAGGGGGTAAAAACCGTAGGCACACCGACGTAATGCAGCAAAAAAAAACTAAAAGGCGAATACTCCAAAAGAAATGCGAAAGTGTTAACAAGGGGGGCCGCATTAGGGGGAGCGAGAGGGGGGGAAATCCGAAGTTTGTAGCGAAGATAGAAGGATAGGCGGAGGGGCGTGCGAGTGGGTGCAAGCAAGATGCAAGCAGTAGCACGAGGCAGTGGGCGTCGGGCCAGGACGTGCGAGGGGCCCCCAACGGAGATCTCTGAGCTCCATTTTGAATTTCGCAGTTGTTGTGGATCAGTCAGCGATTCCTTCGCCTGCAGGTTTCCTCCTCCTTCCTTACCCTTCACATCAGTAGTGCCCTATACTGCCCATATTCTCCCGTAGAGCCCGTTATCTGCTATATTTCTTCTCGACCTATCAAATACTCCTCGTCCCAGCCTTATTCCTCACGCTTTCGTAACACTCCCCTCCTTCCTCCTCATTCTTTGACCTTAACCTGCCTTGAAAGATCCACCCCCAGTTTCACTCCTCCTCCTTCTTCCTCTCCCTCCCCTATTCCTACCACAGACGACAAGCCCGAAGTAACAAATAATCTCATAGAAGTCGTGCAGTCCTTGAGGTGCTAAGTGTTGTGGTCCCGTGCTGGTGTATTTTCCGTAGCCGCGCACCCAACGAACGAAAGCAAAATAAAATCGCGACATCAGGAAACGTGGCACGCTAAGACTTCTCCTACTACTATGCCGCTAGCTGCAATCCTAACACCACCCTACGACCCCCCATCCGCACCCACCCCTCACGCCCGATCCTGAGGCTGCGGTGACGGTCAAGAAGAGGCAAGACGAGGTGTGCCCTTTCCGAAGGATATTTTCTGGAATCCTCTTCCCTTCTCGTTCGCTCGCTCGCTCGCTCGCTCCGCAGTCGCTTCGGTCCTCGCAGTAAGTGCATGGCGAATTCGTAGACAATAGTTTTTGGGTGTTGTAGATGTGCCTGCTCAGACTGTAGACTGGTGACACGGAAAGGTCAGTCATAACGAGATGGGTTAATTTTTTGTTTTTTATTACTGGTTGACCTTTTCCGGCTGTATTTAATTATTTTCGTTTGTCATGAAATCCAATCCAAAAATGCTTGCACCCCGGCTGCCATCTGCTGGTGAATGTTGCATGCATGGACGTCACAGAGATGCCGTATGTGCTGAAAGCAAAACCTGATTTTCTATTTTTAGAGAAGATGTTCCATAAGGCATTCTCTAAAAAACCCCATGGTAATACACTCCCAATATTTAGCAACAATAGCATGTATGTCAGCATAGAGTAGCATGCGTATATCACTCCAAAAAGCATGGAATGTAAAACATAGCTGAAACTCGCACACTGGCAAACTCGTGCCGTGAAAAGCAAAGCCAGAGTGCAGGTAAACGCCCCGTTTACCAGATGTACGAATGCAAAAAAAAAAAACACGAATAAGCCTAGATCACCCGTATTAAATCTTATCTCGTTAATAGGGGCAAAACGCTAATCCACGGCTCCCATCTCCCTTCGGCCCCAGGAACTACGGCTGCGACTCCACGAAAGCAGGAGCCGCGTCGCAATAATGAGTGGCATTGCGTGCGGTTGACGGCGACTGGCACAACCGCACAGTATCAAAGCTACAGCCGTGCCCCGGCCCAAGCAATGAATAGCCCAATTACAAATCTTGAAACATGCCACTGTAACTATGGGGCGATTTATATCACTTTTAGATAATTCGGTCACCAAATTTTGGAAAACTCCCAAATCTCGGCAGCCATGAGTGAAAATGGAGGGATCCTTTTAATCACGACGTGTACTGTATTTCTGAAATATATACCTTATTTTATCTTCACGGAAAATATGCAATACGTTTGCTCTGTTTGCTTGGTAATCAATACAAAAGCTCCCGAAATATTGGTGTAAATATAATGCATTTGAAATGCGTTCTGTATTAAATGGAGTTTATTCGGCACCAGCCATTAGCGGAAACTAAAAATTAATACTTTGTCGACACAAATAAAATAATATAACCCTGCATATCAGGGTTTAGTTCCATTGGAACTAATTGGGCCGGACGAGAGAACTAGCAGAAGATCTCATGCCGAAGTAAACGTGATCCCTGTGATGGCGAATGTTATTTATTTTTCACAGCCATCGACTAAGATCTTCGCTCTCGTGACGTTCGCAAAAATATGGTTATGCCGGCGTGATGGAATAATAACTTGGCCCCCCGCTATTTTTGTACCGGTTTAGATAAATAGCAGAGAATATTCGTGCAGCTTGACAAGCAAACGTCACAATGCTAGTTTATAGATGCACTCCGCACTAGCAACAATTATGATCAATTGGCAATACTGACGTATGGATTTGCTTCATGTAAATGTCACATTAAAATGTGATAGCTGTAATTAAACATATAACTAATTCAGTGGGGTGAATTTTGTTTTATTACCTCAAATGTTACTACCGGCATCGCTGATGTTGTGATGCAAGTATGACTTTAATTATAAACCTGATTACAAAGACAGACTGATGATGAAAAGGAAATTTTTTTCTTTATTCTTTGTATAAGCGATGAATAAATATATATAGTACATATATATAACAGATAGTAAAGGGGCATAGTATGGTTTGAAAATTGTATGACAATACATATTTCTCGATAGTAATTAGTTTAGAAGCCTTAAGTTTTTTTTTTATGTTTTTATTCAGATATTTGAAAAGTATAGTAAACTTGTGATTACTTCATAATACTACTCTACATCATAATTGCTGCATAGACCGTCCTTTTAGCTTCATATTCGTATGTTCCATTACGTTCTTTTGATAATGCTTAAAACGTTTAATTTTTTTCTATTTATTCTTATATCTTTCTGTAAAAAGAAAACTTTTTACTTAAAAGGAAAATAGTACAGATATTTGTGATTTAGTGATGTCACAAAAAAAATATTGTAATTTTGTAAATATTTGGGATAACAATCTGATAATTAGTAACAAGATAGTAACAATAGGATGATCATAAGGTATAAAAAATATATTAATAAAAAACGATCAGGAATATTAAAAGGATTATCCAAGAACGATGCTAATTTCACTAAAAAAGGTGAATAAAAAGTTTAGCAATCGGGACGATAATAACAGCAGCTTAAAGGGAAGATAATATTGAAAATACTAATGATAATAATAATAATAAAAAATTAGTAATGATAAGGACAGTGATGTAATCATTGGAAGATCTTGATTAAACAATGGGATAATGCTAGGGAAAAATGGGCGCAAATAAGTATCGATAAACAGTACTATCAGTATGTGTCTCGTGACCAAACATTCATTATTATAAATGTTATGTTTTTATGATTAGAATTTTATTTTATGGAAAAATTGTGCTGACTAAAAAAGATATTATCATAAGCTCGTGGCGATGGTAATTTTTATTTTTCATCGCAGCATTAGTATCAGTATCAATATTATCAATATATGATTCATAAATCTCACCATATGGGAATTTGTTGTGGTATGATAAAGTTATAGTAATGTAAGATGATCAACTAATTACATAATGTGAATAATTATCATCTACCATCATCATCTCAGCATCATCAGCATCAGCATAATCATTATAGCATCATTATATCAGCAACATCATATCCATCCTCATATCATGCACACCATCACCATCACCATCAACCATCATCATCATCTTCATCATCATCATTACCATATCATCGTTTTTAATATTACTGTAATGTTATTATGTTTCTTAATATTTTAAAAAAATTCATTGTTGTGAGTTGTATCGTTATTTGATGTCTAATATTATGCAGTTATCTGTGGGGTTATTCATAATAATAATGTTGGGATGATAGGGATGAGATTATTGCTAATATCCTCAATTAGTAATTATTTGATTTAGTAGTAGTATTGCATTATCGATTATTATTATCATAATAGCATTTATTGTATTATTATTATTATTATGATTATTATTATTATTATAACTAATTATTATTATTATATTATGATTATATTATTATTATTATAGTATATTATGACCCCACTTTATTATTTATTATTATTATTATATTATTATTATTATTATTATTATATTATTACATTATTACATATATCTTATTATGATTATTATTACATTATTATATTATTAATTATTATATTATTATTATGATTATTAATTGTTTGTGGTGCGTGTATTATCAATATTGTGTTGTTGTTGTTTACTGCTGCGTCTGTTGCGTTTGTTGCTATTAATGGAGATATCATTATATTTTACTTTACACCATCATTTATAAAACCTCCACCAGTTGCAATTACTGTGTTATCAGTATTATAACTTGTTTAGTTTGATTGCTAGAAAAGTAGTAGCCATAGCAGCATCGTACCTGCCATTGTGTAAGTGGCAAGATAGTAGTATAGATAATGGAAAACAGTGGTTCAGTTGGTGCTTGTGTTAAAAGGTCATTGGCAAAGGGTGCAGTAGTATGAAGTAAGTTGGTGGAGCAGAATAGGTTCTTTTGTACAGTGGTTTGACTACTAATGATGTATTGCCTCGCTAGTTATCGATGTGTAATTTCCGGCTTTCTGGCGTTAGTCATTATGATTAATTTGTATTGACGAGTTAATTAATCTTTATATTATTATTTTTTGATTTGTTGATTAGTATGATTAGTATTGTTTATTTTTTTTTTGTCTTTTTTTTTTTTTTTTTTTTGGGTATCGTTATTTTAATGCTCTCGTGTTCTAGCATAAGGTTCTGTTATAGTATTGCCTTTTCTATTGTATAATTGTGGGTTAGTTCTACAATCACAAAAAGCAAAAGCATAAGCTTGCTTTCTTATTGCTGTTGTTATTATTTTCGTTATTCTTCTGCTTGTATTACCGGTTTCCTTTTTTCTATTGTCGTTATTATATTCTGTATTTAAACTGTAAGTGTTGTGAGTTTGTTTATAAGTATCCCTTTGGTATTGTTGTGGGAATGGGTTATATTTATTGGTACTAGTGTTGATATTATTTTCATGTATTAACTATTAACGATAGGTCTCATTTCATTTTTTTTTTTCAGTATTTTCTCTCTCATTCCTATTGCTGCTTACATGAGTGTTATATTAATTAACAATATAAATAATACTACTACCAATAATGGTAATAATTATGACAATGATGTAGGATTATGATGATCGTGACGAGATGATAATAATGATATATAATAATTATTAAAAATAAATATGATAAACTAATTCTTATATGATAATCATAACAATGATAGTACTCATAAGAATCATAATCATGACAATAAGCCTGATATTTTAAGGTTATAATCGCAATTGATAGTGGGTTATCATTATTAATTGTTAGTAGTTTTTATGATATGATATCAACTAGCGTTTATAACAGCAATCTCTATCAAAGGGGGACCATATCATCAATAAGATGTAGTCTAGGTGGCAGTGATCTATGTGTGTGTGTGTTGTGTGTGGTGTGTACATATATTGGGTGTGTGTGGTGTGTGTGTGACATCTCTGTGTGTGTGTGGGTGTGTGTGTAGTAGTGGTGTGTTTGTGTGTGTGGTTGTGTACTTATTATATATGTGTGTAGCTATATATATATATATATATATATATATATATAATATATATATATATTAGATATAGATATGTATGTATGTATGCATCTAGACACATGGGTAATCTATAGGCTGAGCTATGCATAGAGATGTGTAGAAGATATATATATATATATATATATATATATATATATAATTGATCTAGAGATAGACATACCTACCCACACATACAGATGATGGACTATAGTAGAATATATATATATGAATAGAATATTATATATAATATATATAATACATGTATATATTCTATATAATATATATCTATATATATGTATATATATATATATATAGATATATATATATGGTATATTTATTATATAATATATATATCATATATAATATATATATATATATATGGTGTGTAGGTTGTGTGGATATATGTATATAAGAGATAGATATATAGATCGATTAGATAGATATAGATAGTTTTTGTGTATATATATGTGCTATGTATGTATGTTATATCTAATATATAGATATTATACTATATTATATATCTATATGATATATTATATATGTGGGTGTGTGGTGTGTGTGTGTGGTGTGTGTTGTGTGTGTGTGTGTGGGTGTGTGTGTATGTTTATGTATGGATAAAATATGTGTTGTGTTATATCTATATGTGTATGGTATGTGGAATATATGTGTGTAATGTATGTGTGTGTGTTGTCTGTCTGTGTGTGTGTAGAAATGATAAATTCATATTAGTATAATCACCATTCATGGTATTCACGAATATATGTTAATGTTATTATACCCACTACTATTTTATTAATAATATATTGTATGTTATCATCATATCACCATTATTATCATTATCAATGTCCATTGGCATCATCATTACATAATCATCATCATCCTCTTATTTTTGTGAATGGGTTATCATTGTTATTGTTGATCTCTTATTATCATCCATCATTGCCATAATTATTATCATTATTATTCATGTATTATTATTAGCATTATTATGTATTATATATTAGGCATATATTTATATTTTATTATTGCTATTATTATTATAATTATATGCTTGTGATAAGCAATATATTTAATATTATTACTATTATGCTTATTATAGCATTAGTGTTTATTGTATTCTTATTACTTTATTATTCTTTTCATTGTCATTTTTCTGTAATTATAATTCTTCATCATATTGTCAAAGTTATTATTAGTTTAGCGGTATTACTATTAGTATTATTATAATTATTATTATTATTGTTATACCATCTTTGTTTTAGTAGTATTAGTTTTTATGTATGTGCTATCATTATAATTTCAATCATATTATTATCATTTGTGATTATGATTACTATTATTATATACTTTATTTTCTTATATTATTTATTATTATGCGTATTTCATCACCATATTTTTATGGTGTGGAGTATTGTTTGTTATTGATTATACATCATATTAAATTAGTATAATCATATTGTCATTCATATTAATACATTATTCTTACTGTCCTACTGGTCATGATATTTAGTCTTATCAGAATTATTATTATGAGTATTATTATTATTATATTATGATTATTATATTAATATTTGTTATAATATTATATTTTATTATTGTAAACCAAAGATGTTTTATATTATTTATTATGATTGGATTATTTTATTAGCATCACGACTATCGTATTGTTGTACTTTTGTTACTATAGAACAGGGCACATTTACGTTATTCTTTAGTCTTAAGATTGCGACTGATGTGTGTATGTGTGGATATATATATATATATCTATATATCTATATATAATATAGAATATATATATATAATATGTTGGTGTGTGTGTGTGTGGATGTGTGTGTGTGTAGGTATGTATGTAGTGTATTATCGTATGTATTTATCAATGTTGAACACGTACACATACATTTACCTACATACATATACACATTATGAATATCTATACACACACACATCACACACACCCCAACCAACAAACACACACCACACACACACATATAGAAGATATATAGAGATATATATAGATATATATATAGTATAATATATATTGGCATATAGATGTGTAGTATTCTCCATGATAGACAGTGTATAGTACACACACACACACCACACATACACACACACACACACACACACACACAACACCACAAACATTATATAGTATTATATATATATATCTATATAGATATACTATATATATGCATATTAATTATATATATATATATATATATATATATATTGTATATTAAATATATAAATTCGTATTATGACTACAACACACACACACACACACCAACACACACAACACACACACACACACAACACACACACACACACACACCCCACACAAACAACAGACCACATACACATACACATATTATTATTATAATATATATATATATTATATATATCGATATATAATATATAATAATATATCCACCAGGACCTATGGATAGATGATAGACATCATATATATAACATATATTACAAGATAACATAAAGTGCTATTTGTGGTCTGTGTTGTTAGGGTTAGTTGATGAGGACTGCGGTGTGTACGTTCTAAAAGAATCTCAGAAAATAGTGTTATTCAAATTCTTTCTATAACAGGGAGCCAAAATAATCCACAGAAAATACGAATGAATATTCGTAGTTATGCGCCTTCGGATTGGCTGTAAACTGCATTATTTCGCAATCAACAACGAAACTTTTGTTTTCCTTTTATATTCTGGCATTTCAAGTTATTCCTTTGTTTGTTGAAATAGGAATATCTATCATAGGAATTATGTTGAATAACTAGTTTTTCAAGGGTGATTAGCATGTTGAGGGTGTATGAGGATTTTTTCCTTCTTATTTCCCAGTTTTTCCGTTGACTAGTGGCACACTTTTTTTTTAATCTTTATCATATAGTTCTGGTTTTCCTCCTTTAGATTTGCTTTTGTATTTTGATTAAAGATATATGATTTTTCTAAGGAGGGCAAAAGGAGGTTGGTTGGAGCTAAGCAATTTATTACAAAATTGATTTAATGGAAACATTTGTTTATCCTTATTCACACACCACACCCACACACACACCACACACAACCACCACACACACATCACCCACACACACACACAACACACACACTACACACACTGAATGTATGCATACTAAAGGATTAAATAGTCCATATATAGTCAATCTAATGGTGGCATATTTTACGCTGGCAAAGATGCATCATATATACATGGAGATAAATTATGATGTGACATTCGGAAACAATAACTAAATACATAAATGGAAACAAAAAAACGGGAAATATTGTGAATGTGTAAAATATTTATGTCGATATTATGGATAGTACTCAGCGGTGTTCGATTTGTTCGCATTACACAATACATTTCCTCACACAGGTTTAAGGATCATAGCGTGGTGTAGTGGCCGTGGGTTTTTTGTTAATGCCGTCGCAGTGTGTATAGGGAAATCGAAATATTTCCATTTGGGTAACATTTCTTGGACATCGTAATGCGAGGGGGGGCGCGAAGGAATGCCAGGAGGCTGGGAAATTGGTCAAGGCATTCAGGTCATGTGCGTGATGTTGTATGGTGTGTGTATGTGGATGTGTGCCTGTAGTTCTTTGGGTGCATTGAATATTAAAATACGGGAAGGAAAACCCAGACACCTATTGTGGCTGGCGCTACAGCCGTGGTTCGCGGGCGTAGACGTATGTGCATCGTAGAGAGAGAGAGCGAGAGCCCGAAAAAAAAAACTCAGCCGGAGGCACCTCGCGACGCCACGTAAGCGCGAGGTGTTACGCAAGCAGTTTGGCAGAAAGCCAAAGGCGAAAATGGCCCAGGCAGCGAGGGGCCCTGAAGCGAAGAGCAAAAGTGGAGAAGGAAGGTGAACAGCAGGGCGCGTCTCGTCATGGGGAATACGCGTCGGTCGAAGTGCTGGCCGAGGGGGGGGGGAGGGAGGGTGGAGGGCGTTGCGATGGAGGGGTGGGGGCTCAGGCCAAGAGATTAACTCGGTTTTGTAATTTTTAGGTGTGTCGCTTTCGGATGGTAATTGTAGAGGTTGGGGCTCGCCGAGGTATGTATCTGTCGAAGATATTGGTTCGGTTGAGTAGCGGCCGGCTGGTTCTTTCCAACCGCGCCCCGAGTGGCTGTGCTGTCGTCGCGGTTTTTGTTGGCCTCGTGTATGTTGTGCATCGCGCCGGCTGGTTTTTCCGGTGCAGTGTGTGATGCATTGATCGGTAGTATGTCCAGATGTAGGCTTGTCGATTCGGCAGTAGTTAGATCTCCATAGCTCTGTGGATATGCTTTCTGTTCCTAATTTTATTCAGGATTGTCGGTGAGATCATGCTGGAAACTGTACTAGGCATGTATTATCCTATAAGTGGGTAAGTTGTCGGATAAGTGATTATTGTCGGATGTGTAGACCGTGAGGTGGTAAAACTTGCTGAATGTCTCGTGTGTCGCATGTGTCCTTGCCTGGAAGTGTCGTGTTGGGTGTCGATCTGCTACGAGTGTATAACTTCTTGCTGGATGGCTTAGCGGTCTATTTGTAATAAGCCGCTGCCAAAGGCTTCCCGGATTGCCATGGGGTTCTCAAAGGCTACTCGGAATTTCTGTTCTGTCATTCCGAGCGTTGGTGGATAGGGACGAAGTCTTGGCGGGCTGTGAGGGCGGCTGCAGGGGCGGAGCCTGTACATGAGAAAGGCCTGTCTGTTATTGGTGCCTCTACTGGTAAACCATCCGATTTTTTTCTCTGGAGAGTGTGGACTGTCGAGGTATTTTTCGAGCGAACAGTACGCGGGAGCCTATCCAGCCGGATGTGTTTATGCCCGCATGAATACCCTGGGCCTGAATGGAGCTGGACGGCCTGCGACGGCCGTGGTGCTGCGCCTCCGGATGGGGCTGCCTCGGGGCCTGCGTACGGGCTCGTGCTGTGTGAGAGAGGGGGGGGGGGACATATATGGCGGGAAGAAGCGGGAGAAAGGGAAGGGACAAGGCAGGACAGCCAGACTTAATAAAGATAAACAGAAACACACCCACCCACACACACACACACACACACACAACACACCACACAAACACACCACACTACCCACACACACACACATCACACCACAACACAAACACACACGCAACACACACACACACAACACACACACCCAGGACACACAGACATAAGACATTTACACACAGGATCCACACAAAAGATACACACAGAAAACACACGCACTGACAGACACACAAGATATAAACAGAAAACCCACGCACTGACAGACACACACAAACGCACATTCATTTTATGTTAGTATGGAATATAAAATATATATAAATATAATAGATATATATATATATATATAATAATA
>NC_051388.1:59975136-59980136 GCF_015228065.2 Penaeus monodon | reverse complement strand
CCCCTTTTTAGGTATTCACCCTCCTGAAAATTTTTTTTTGTAAAGTTTAAAAATCGAAAAAAGGGAAAAAAGGGAAAATTTTGAGTTTTGCTTCCATAATTAAAACTTAAAACCTTTTTTTTTTTTTCCCATTTTTTTATGGCCCTTTTTGGATTCTTCCAAAATTTTTTTTTAAAAAGGGGTTTTCATCCTCCTTTTCCCCCCGAAACCCCCTGGGCCCCTTTTCCCCAAAATTTAAACCCCTCGTTCCCCTTTTGTTGGCCCTTTGTTGGGGTTTTGTGCTTTCGTTTTCCTTCTCCCCCCCCGGGATCCCCTTTAAATTCCAAAAAAAATTCGCCTGTTTTTGTTTTTTTGTTTTTCTTTCTCTCCTCTTTTTTCCCCGCTCTGTACCCCTTTTCAAACGTTTTTCTTTTTTCTTCCCTCTTTCTTTTTCTCTCCCTTTTCCTCTCTCTTCCTTTTTCTCTCTTCTTTTTTTCTCTCGTCTCTCTCCTCATCTCCTCCCCTTTCCTCTCCTCTCTCCTCCTCTCTCTCTTCTCTCTCTCTTCTCTTCCCCTCCTCTCTTCCCCCTTTTCCCCTCTCTTCTCTCTCTCCTCCTCCCCTTTTTCTCCTCTCGCTTCCCCCTCTTTCTCCTTCCTTTTTTTTCTCCCCTTTTCCTGTCTCCTTCCTCCTTCCTCTCCTCTCCGCCCCTCTCTCTTCTCTCTTCTTTTTTTCCTTTCTTCTCCTCTCTACCCCTCTCTTTCCCCTTTCCTCTCTTCTCTCTCTCTCTTTTTGTTTTTCTCTTTCTCTCTCTCGCAATCGCTCTTTTTCCCTCGCGGGTCGCTCTCTTTCTTTCTCTCTCTTCCCCGGCTCTTTCTCCTCCCCTTCGCTCTCTTTCCCCTTCCTCCTTTTCCTCTCTTTCCCCTCTCCTCCCTCTCTCTCTCCTCCCTCCTCCTCTCTCTCTCTCCTCCTCTCTCCTTCCTCCTCTCTCTCTCTCTCTCCTCTCTCTCTCTCTCTCTCTCTTTTACTCTCTTTCTCTCTCTCTCTCGCTCTTTCTCTCTCATTCTTTTCCCACCCCTCTCTCTCTTTCTCTCTCTTCATCTCCCGCTGCTCTCTTTTTCTGTTTGTCTGTTTCACCCATTCACCTACTCAATCACGGATTTTTTTTTCCTTTCCTTTCTTTCTCTTTCTGAACTCATGCCGCCCCATGTCTGCGCCAAATGAAAATGTGTACGAAATGTTTGGTTGATATTTTAATCCTTGTTACGGTGTAGTGATGATTCGACTGCAATTATCTCTATGCGGGCTCAAATGCGAAAATCAAACTGGGGTTTTTCGTCTGGACTTCTAAAACCCTTTGTGAGTAATAGTACTGAATAATCGGAAATTATTGGGTGGAAAAGGGAAAGATGGGATGCAACATGATGTTAAATTTCTTTGCTTGAAATTGCCAATTTTTCCCGGATAAAGTTGCAGGTAATTGAATTCTGAATATCTAACAAAAATGTAGCTATTTTTGGAGAAAAAAGAGGTATATTTCCACGATTCTGGCATACTTTTTTGTTTAAACTGTTGGCGTTTAGAATAAGATACTCGTAGGTGTTTTTATTTAAATGCATGGACAACTGCTTAGGGAAATTATGGAAATATTCACTCACATGCATATATATACATTCATAGATCCTTATATACCTACATACGTACATACATATATGCATAAGTGTGTGTGTGTCCTTGGACTTTTTCCTGGGTTGTTTGATTTAAATATCTGGTTAAAATCATATCTCAAACCCAAATCAAGTTCACGGTTCCCTTTTTTCCTGAAATGAAAATACAACAGAGCCTTATATATTTTTTACTCTTTGGGTCTTTTTATTGACCTCTTTGTGTGTGGATTATTGTAGTGTGTATGCGTTTGTTGGTGGTTTGTGTGTGTGTGTGTTGTGTGGTGTGTGTGTTTGTGTTGTGTGTGTGGGTGTGGTGTGGTGTGGTGTGGGGTTTGTGTGTGTGTGTGGGGGGTTGGGGTGTGTACGTACATATCTATATACATACCAAACATACATTACTATACATACCTACATATTTATAATATATTAATTTTTATAAAATATATTATTATATAATATATAGTTATATATATACATTAAAAAGTTGTGTATATTTTATATATATATATATATTTATATATATATATTATATATATATTATATAAATATATTGGGTTTTGTATGTATTTATTGTTGTGTATGTGTATGTAAATTTTGTAATTGTACTACACACACAACACCCACCCACACACACACAAAACACACCCACCACACCCTTGCATAATGTTTACAAATATATTATATTTTTGTGGTGTGTGTGTGTGTTGTGTGTGTGTTGTGTGGTTGTGTGTTGTGTGTGTACGTACGACTATACATATTACATACCATAAACCCCTACATATACATTCATATCATAAACCCTACTATATAATTTATATATATATATATATATATATAATATATATAAAATAAATATAGTGTGTGTGTGGGGTGTGTGTGTGTGTGTGTTTTTGTTTTGTGTGGGGTGTTTGTTGTGTGTGTGTGTGTGTGTGTTGTGTGTATGGTTTTGTATTCTATACTGTTGCTAATGATTATATTGTGTGAATAAAAGACCTTTTGAAGATTTTACCCGGTGGAACATTTTCATAATGATTAAAGTCTACCAGACACCTCAATGCAACCCCCCCCAACCTAACCTTTTTTCCAAATAATAAAAAATCGCAAACAAAATTTGGGGCCCATCGCGCATCGCGATAGCCTCCTTTTCTCTCCCACATGGCCGGCCTCAGCCCCGTCCTGAACAGCTTTTCCGGCGATTGGGGGGGGGGGGCATAGGTGATAAAAAAGGGGTAAGGGAGGGCATTGCAGGACTTCCAAAAATGTTGCAAGAAGAGCTGTTCTGAAGAGGATCTAAGTATCGTGTCGTCAGATACATGTGTTGCGTTGTGACTTTTTTTTTTTTTTCTCTCTCTCTCTCTCTCTCTCTCTCCTCCTCTCTCCTCCCCTCCTCTCCCTCTCTCTCTCTCTTCTCCTCCTCTTCTCCTCTCCTCTCTCTCTCTCTCCTTTTCCCCTCCCCTCTCTTCTCTCTCTCCTTCCTCTCTCTCTCTCCTCTTTTTTTCTCTCTCTTCTCTTCCCTCTCTTCTCTCTCTCTCTCCTTTCTCTTCTCTCTCTCTCTCTCCTCTCTCTCTCTTTTTCCTCCTTTTCCTTCCTTTCTCTCTTCCCCTCTCTCTCTCTCCTCTCTCTCTCTCTCTCTCTTCCTCCCCTCCCCAAAACAAAAGGGCCGGTTTCGAGACCATCTGAGTTTTTAGGTTTCCCCCCAAATTTTTCCCTTTTTCGTGTCATGCTTTTATCCTATTGGAGTAATAATTAGCTTCCAGAATTTATTTTTTTTATCCCTTCCCAAGCGCGCCCTTTTTTCGAAAGGAAAGGGAAAATAACGTAAAAATGTAACGGATAGGTCCCCCCCCCCTGTAATTTTGGTTTTTTTATTACGTCGTGAAAACTACCACCGACCTGCCTGCATGGGTACAGCATCACTGCCACTCTCTCTCCATATACCCGTACCCCTATTTTTTCCCCCAATGACACATCGCTTCATAAACTGGCACCAAGCACTGCGCTCTGGCATCACAGAGCCGTTGCACAGTCTTTATTGCATAGGTCTTGCCATACGTCACGGATAAATATAATAATGATTATTTAATAATTTAGATTTGATGATACTTGTGATCTTGATGTAATGACGATCATTTGAATAATGATTGATTTGTAATTTTTGCTCTATCACTCCCAATGCATCGATTCCACGCATCTGTCTTCATTCAATAGTAAGTTTCTCATGCTTCAAACTTTTTTTCAAAAGCTATGTGAATTATATCACTCCTTCCCGCCCAAAAGCAATCAGATGTTCCTCCTACACATAATCGAACCAGGGCGGAATCACGTGGACCGAGATGCTAGAGATGCTACATTTCCGGCGTCGTGAGGGATCAGAAGAGGCTAAAGAATCCTGCATGGAGCAATGTGTCCTTCTCTCTCCTGGGCGTGGGGGGTTCTCGACGTGGAGGTGGCGCGTGGGTTGGGCGAAGGGGGGGGAGGGATGCATAGCGTGATCCACTTGATAAAAGATAAACGGTAATTGATATCTCGTGACGTGAAGAATACATACGATGTATTAGATAATGATACAGAGCTCTGGGACCTTAAGTGTACCGTCTCCACCCTCCTTTCGACCACCTCTTTCTCTCTGCCTGTTTGTCTCTCTCCCTTTCCCCTCTGTCTTTCTCTCCGTCTGTCTTTTTGTCTCTCCCTTCCCTCCCTGTCCTTTTCTCTGTATTTCTTTCCTGTCACTCTTTCATGCCTCTCATTTCGAGAGCGAGAGACAGAGACAGAGACAGAGACAAAGACAGAGAGAAAAAAGAAGAGAGAGAGAGAGAG
Source organism: Penaeus monodon (assembly GCF_015228065.2). Lineage (NCBI taxonomy): Eukaryota > Metazoa > Arthropoda > Malacostraca > Decapoda > Penaeidae > Penaeus > Penaeus monodon. Next base: position 59,975,676 of record NC_051388.1, on the reverse strand, counting down.
AGAGAGAGAGAGAGAGAGAGAGAGAGAGAGAGAGAGAGAGAGAAGAGAGAGAAGAGAGAGAAAGAAAGAGAAGATAGAGAGAGACAGAGAGACAGAGAAGAGGCGAAATAATAGATAGAAGAAAAGACAGGGAGGAAATGAAAAGACAGAAAAAGAAAGAAGGGGAAAAGAGAGAGAGAGAGAGAGAGAGAGAGAGAGAGAGAGAGAGAGAGAGAGAGAGAGAGAGAGAGAGGAGAAGAGAGAGAGTGTTGTGTGTGTGTGTGTGTATGTTTTGTGTGTGTGTGTGTGTGTGTGTGTGTGTGGTTTATTTATTTAGGGGAGTGAGTGAGAGAGAGAGAGAGAGAGAGAGAGAGAGAGAGAGAGAGAGAGAGAGAGAGAGAGAAGAGGCGAAATGAGAGACATGAAAGAGAGACAGGAAGGAAATACAGATAAATAGGCAGGGATGGAACGGAACCATTAAGGTTGAAGAGAGTGGGGGGGGGGGGGAGAGGGGAGAGAGAGAGGAGAGATGAATAGATAGATGGATAGATGGATGTGTGT